>NC_081561.1:127385386-127387901 GCF_022355385.1 Mustela nigripes | reverse complement strand
GATCTCAGGGTCCTGGGATCGAGCCCCGCATTGGGCTCTCTGCTCAGTGGGGAGCCTGCTACCCTCTCTCTCTCTCTCTTTCTACCTGCTTCTCTGCCTGCTTATGATCTCTGTCAAATAAATAAATAAAATCTTTAAAAAAAATGAAATCCTGCTATTTGTAACGACATGGATGGAACTAGAGGGTATTATGCTAAGTGAACGAAGTCACTTAGCAATCAGAGGAAGACAATTAATCATACGATCTCACTTATATGTGGAATTTAAGAAACAAAACAGAGGATCATAGGGGAAGAGAAGAAAAAAATAAAACAAGATGAAATGCTCATTACATTGAATATTACATCACAGAACTGTGCCTCTGAAACCAATAATACATTATATGTTAATTAACTGAATTTAAATAAAGAATGTATTTTTTTTTAAATCCCCTTATTAGTATAAGGTCTTCCTGGTGACGTATGGGGTAGGAAAAAATGTGGCTATTTTCTCAGCTCTCTCAGGATGCTCACTGAGGGCTGTCACTGGTAGCCACCTGCCTGTCAAGGAAATCAGAGTCCAGGTGATCAATGCCATGATAATGCTGTCTCTGCTCCTGATCTCTTTGGCCAACTCATTTTTTATTAGATTCTCTAGATCCTTATCTGAACAGGTTGAAAAGTTGTAGAGGTTGTGGGGTGTGTGTGTGTGTGTGTGTGTGTGTGTTTGTGTGTTACACATGCATGTACTTTTGTGTTTGCTTCCAGCTAATCTGTAAGTCATCTACTAAACTTCTTCATACCTTTGACTTTCGGTATAATTTCTACAATTATATTTAGGGGTGAAAATAATAGGATTATTATGAATATTAGGCTCACTGAAAGTCATGCCCTCTTACTTTAACTGGGCCCTCTGGCTACATGGTCATCCTTATATTCTTTTCTCCATTGGTGGCCCGGTGGCATTACCCACAGTGACCCACCTCCTTATGTGTCACTTTAACCTTCAATCTCACTAATGCAGGCATCTTCCCACCCCCTCCTCTCTCTCTCTCTCTGAGACAGCCAGAGGCATTTACAAGCTACCACATCTTATCTTTTTGTACCTGACAATTCTATAGATCTTATTCACCTCAAGGGAAATGATGCCAATTTTCCTTTCTCAAAATTACTCCTTCAACTAGTTTCTTTCCATTTCTTTTCTTTTATTTATTTATTTGACAGATAGAGATCACAAGTAGGTAGAGAGGCAGGCAGAGAGAGAGAGGAGGATTGAGCCCAATGCAGGACTCAATCCCAGGACCCTGAGATCATGACCTGAGCCTAAGGCAGAGGCTTACCCCACTAAGCCATCCAGGCGCCCACCTTCAACTGGTTTCTTCATCCCACCCCCTCCTCTTTCCCCAGGGTCATCTGTTTCTCAAATTCATATCTTCCATCTCTTCATCTCCACTGCTCATTTCTCCCAGATCATAAACATACTGAGTTTTCCCATTTAAATAAGCAAAGGAAACAATACTCTTCCCTTGGAGCAACAAACAATAGCAAATTATTTTTTAAAAGCCTCCAAGGAGGAGATTTTTTTTAAATTATTTATTTATTTGACAGACAGAGATTACAAGTAGGCAGAGAGGCAGGCAGAGAGAGAGAGGAAGAAGCAGGCTCCCTGCTGAGCAGAGAGCCAGATGTGGGGCTCGATCCCAGGACCCTGGGATCATGACCTGAGCCGAAGGCCGAGGCTTTAACCCACTGAGCCACCCAGGTGCTCCAAACAATAGCAAATTATTAAAGATGTTGTAGTACCATTGTAAAGACAAATATCCAATAGCTTTGTATAGAAATTGCCTTTTGTTGCCAAACTTCAGGCCTATCTTATGTAGTAGCTATCTAGCTGGCTTCCCTACCTGCAGTCTCTCCCTCTTTCAATCCAACTAACACCTTGCTGCCACATCAATCTTCCTAAAAATACAACTTTGTATATATCACTTCCCTTATAGGATAAAACACAAATTCCTTTTTCTGAAATTTATGGACATTCACAACTTTCCCTCTCCTCCCACTTAAAAAAACTTTTCCTCCCCATATTACCACATGACTTACTCCACCAACCTGGCCTTGAACCCTCCACACACAGTGTCTCTTCTGCATGGTTGTTCATGCCTCCCTTCTACAATGTGCTTCCCTCTCCACCACCACTTCCCTGAGCCCCATGAGTCCTTCAAACCCAGTTCAGTTTCCTCCTGAAAGGTTTTTCCCAGAAGAACCAACCCTAGGGGGACCACTTTGCCTCTACAGACTCACACTATTTAACAATTGTCCAACTCATTTGGTGTTTAGCACTAGAATGTGTGCCTTTGCATTGGTAAATAGTGGTTATGTATATGTCCCAGCAGCAATCTCTTATATTATACCTCTTTACATTCTTCTTTTTAATCAGCAATTAAATCTTTTTATTGAAAAAACAAACCTGGCTGGGTAATGAAGCTCTTATGAAGAGGGTTTCTGAAAAACTACCAAAGGTAAATTTCTAAGATCTA
>NC_081561.1:127220386-127380386 GCF_022355385.1 Mustela nigripes | reverse complement strand
TATCAGATAAATTAGAATTTTTTTAAAAAGATTTTATTTATTTATTTGACAGAGAGAGATCACAGTAGACAGAGAGGCAGGCAGAGAGAGAGAGAGAGGGAAGCAGGCTCCCTGCTGAGCAGAGAGCCCGATGCGGGACTCGATCCCAGGACCCTGAGATCATGACCTGAGCCGAAGGCAGCGGCTTAACCCACTGAGCCACCCAGGCACCCACAGATAAATTGGATTTTAAGCCAAAGACTACTGTAAGAGATGAGGAAGGACATTATACGATCCTTAAAGTGTCTGTTCCAACAAGAAGATCTAATAATTTTAAATATCTATGCTCCTAACACAGGAGCAGCCAACTATATAAACCAATTAATAACAAAAATCAAAGAAACACATTGACAATAATACAATACTAGTAGGGGACTTTTACACCCTCCTCACTGAAATGGACAGATCATCCAAGCAAAAGATCAACAAGGAAATAAAGGCCTTGAATGACACACTGGACCAGATGGACATCACGGATATATTCAGAATATTCCATCCCAAAGCAACAGAATACACATTCTTCTCTAGTGCACATGGAACATTCTCCAGAACAGATCACATCCTGGGTCACAAATCATGTCTCAGTAGGTACCAAAAGATGTATACATAAGGATCATTCCCTACATATTTTCAGATCACAGTGCTTTGAAACTAGAACTCAACCACAACAGGAAAGTTGGAAAGAACTCAAATACATGGAGGTTAAAGACCATCTTATTAAGGAATGAATGGTCAACCAGGAAATTAAAGAAGAATTTTTAAAAATTCATAGAAACAAATGAAAACGAAAACCTAACATCCCAAAATCTTTGGGATGCAGCAAAAGCGGTCCTGAGAAGAAAGTATATAACCATACAAGCCTTTATCAAGAAACAAGAAAGGGGGGCACCTGGGTGGCTCAGTGGGTTAAGCCGCTGCCTTCGGCTCAGGTCATGATCTCGCGTCCCGGGATCGAGTCCCGCATTGGGCTCTCTGCTCGGCAGGGAGCCTGCTTCCTCCTCTCTCTCTCTCTGCCTGCCTCTCTGCCTACTTGTGATCTCTCTCTGTCAAATAAATAAATAAAATCTTTAAAAAAAAAAAAAGAAACAAGAAAGGTTTCAAATACACAACCTAACCCTACACCTACAGGAGCTGAAGAAAGAACAGTAAAGAAACCCTAAACTCAGCAGGAGAAGAGAAATAATAAAGATCAGAGCAGAAATCAATGAAATAGAAACTAAAAGAACAGTAGAACAGATCAACAAAACTAGGAGCTGGATCTTTGATAAATCAATCAATCAATCTTTGATAAATTAATAAGATTGATAAATGCCTTATCAAAAAGAAAAGAGAAAGGACCCAAATTAATAAAATCATGAATGAAAAAGGAAAGATCACAACCAACACCAAAGATACACAAACAATTGTAAGAACATTTTATGAGCAACTATACACCAGCAAATTTGACAATCTGGAAGAAATGGATGTGCTCCTAGAGATGTATAAACTACCAAAACTGAACCAGCAAGAAATAGAAAATCTGAACAGACCCATAACCAATAAGGAGATTGAAGCAGTCATCAAAAATCTCCCAACAAACAAGAGCCCAGGGCCAGACGGCTTCCCAGGGGAATTCTACCAAACATTTAAAGAAGAATTAGTACCTATTCTCCTGAAACTGTTCCAAAAAATAGAAATGGAAGGAAAATTTCCAAACTCATTTTTATGAGGCAAGCATTACTTTGATCCCCAAAGCAGACAAAGACCCCATCAAAAAGGAGAATTATATACCAATGTCCTTGATTAACATGGATGCAAAAATTCTCACCAAAATGCTAGCCAATATGGTCCAACATTAAAATGGTTTATTCACCACAACCAAGTGGGATTTATTCCTGGGCTACAAGGTTGGTTCAACATCCACAAATCAATCAATGTGATACAATATATTGATAAAATAAAGTACAAGAACCATATGATACTCTCAATAGAGGCTGAAAAAGCATTTGACAAAGTACAGCATCCTTTCCTGATCAAAACTCTTTACAGTGCAGGGATAGAGGGTACATACCTCAATATTATCAAAGCCGTCTGTGAAAACCCACAGCGAGTATCATTCTCAATGGGGAAAAACTGAGAGCCTTTCCTGTAAGGTCAAGAACATGGCAGGGGTGTCTACTGTCATCACTGCTATTCAACATGGTACTAGAGGTCCTAGCCTCAACAATCAGACAACAAAAAGAAATAAAAGACATCTGAATCATCAAAGAAGAAGTCAAACTCTCACTCTTTGCAGATGATATGATACTTTATGTGGAAAACCCAAAAGACTCCACTCCAAAACAGCTAGAACTCATACAGGAATTCAGTAAAGTGTCAGAACAAAAAAAATAAATGCTCAGCAATGTCTGCAATATGGAAAGAACCTAGATATCCATCAACAGATGAATGGATAAAGAGGATGTGGTGTATATATACATTGGAATACTATACAGCCATCAAAAGAAATGCAATCTTGCCATTTGCAATGACGTGGATGGAACTAGAGGGTATTGTGTTGAGTGAAATAAGTGAATGAGAGAAAGACAATCATCAATGATCTCCCTAATATGAGGAATTTGAGAGGCAGGGTGGGAGATTTGGGGGGTAGGGAAGGAAAAAATGAAATATGGCAGGATTGGGAGGGAGACAAACCTTTAGAGACTCTTAATCTCACAAAACAAACTGAGGGTTGCTGGGGGAGGGGTTTATGGAGAGGGTGGTTGGGTTATGGACATTGGGGAGGGTAGGTGATATGGTGAATGCTGTGAAATGCATAAGCCTGTTGATTCACAGACCTGTATCCCTGAGGCAAATAATATATTATATGTTATAAAAATAATTAATTTTTAAAAATAAATAAAATGAAATCAAGGCTAAGAAATCAGTTGCATTTCTATACACCAACAGCAAGACAGAAGAAAGAGAAATTAAGGAGTTGATCCCATTTACAATTGCACCCAAAACCATAAGATATCTAGGAATAAATCTAACCAAAGAGGCAAAGAATCCATACTCAGAAAACTATAGAACACTCATGAAAGAAATTGAGGGGGGCACCTGGGTGGCTCAGTGGGTTAAGTGGCTGCCTTCGGCTCAGGTCATGATCTCAGGGTCCTGGGATCGAGCCCCGCATTGGGCTCTCTGCTCAGCGGGGAGCCTGCTTCCTTCTCTCTCTCTGCCTGCCTCTCTGCCTGCTTGTGATCTATCTCTGTCAAATAAATAAATAAATAAAATCTTTAAAAGAAAAAAAAAGAAATTGAGGAAGACACAAAGAAATGGAAAACATTCTGTGCTCATGGATTGGAAAAACAAATATTGTGAAAATGTCTATGCCACCTAGAGAAATCTACACATTTAATGCAATCCCTATCAAAATACTATCAACTTTTTTCAAAGAAATGGAACAAATAGTCCTAAAATTTATATGGGACCAGAAAAGACCCTGAATACCCAGGAATGCTGAAAAAGAAAACTGAAGTTGGTGGCATCAGAATTCCAGACTTCAAGCTCTATTACAAAGCTGTAATCATCAAAACAGTATGGTAATGGCACAAAAACAGACACAGAGATCAATGGAACAGAATAGAGAGCCCAGAAATAGACCCTCAACAAAGGGAGGACCTGCTTCAACCAAGCAGGAAAGAATGTCCAATGGAGAAAGACCGTTTTTTCAATAAATGATGTTGGGAAAATGAGACAGCCACATGCAGAATGAAACTAGACCATTTCCTTAAACCACGCACAAAAAATGACTCAAAATGGATGAAAGACCTCAATGTGAGAGAGGAATCCACCAAAATCCTTGAGGAAAACACAGGCAGCAACTTCCTCGACCTCAGCTGCAGCAACTTCTTCCTAGAAACATCGCCAAAGATAAGGGAAGCAAGGGCAAAAATGAACTATTGGGACTTCATCAGGATAAAAATCTTTTGTAAAGCAAAGGAAACAGTCAACGAAACCAAAAGACAACCAAGGGAATGGGAGAAGATATTTGCAAATGGCATCTCAGATAAAGGGCTTGTATCCAAAATCTATAAATAATGTATCAAACTCAACACCCAAAGAACAAACAATCCAATCAAAAAATAGGCTTAAGACATGAACAGACATTTCTGCAAAAAAGACATTCAAATGGCCAAGAGACACATGAAAAAGTACTCAACATCACTCAGCATCAGGGAAATACAAATTAAAACCACAGTGAGATACCACCTCACACCAGTCAGAATGGCCAAAATTAAGCAGTCAGGAAATGACAGGTATTGATGAGGATGTGGAGAAAGGGAAACCCTCTTACACTGTTGGTGGGAATGCAAGCTGGTGCAGCCGCTCTGGAAGACAGTATGCAGGTTCCTCAAAAAGTTGAAGATAGAGCTGCCCTACGATCGAGCAATCACTCTATTGGATATTTACCCTAAATATACAAACGTAGTGATCCAAAGGGGCACATGCACCCCAATGTTTATAGCAGCAATGTCCACAACTGTGGACACAGCCAAACTGTGGAAAGAGCCTAGATCTCCATCAACAGATGAATGGATAAGGAAGATATTTTATATATATATAAAAAATATGTAGTTAGTTAGCCTTCTTCCCTTAATAAAAGCTAACATTTATCAAACACTTAAGTGCCAGGCACTCTTTTTTAAGTATTTTAGATATTTTAACTCTTATAATCCTCAAAACAAGCCTATGACATAAGTACTATCTGTATATCTGCATATATATAATGGAATACTATATAGCCATCAAAAACCCAAAACTCTTGCCTTTTACAACGATGCAGATAGAACTAGAGAGTATTATGCTTAGTGAAATATGTCAATCAGAGAAAGACAATTATCATATGATCTCACTGATATGAGGAATTTGAGAAACAAGACAGAGGATCATGGGAGAAGGGAGGCAAAAATGAAATAAGATGAAACCAGAAAGGGAGACAAACCATAAGAGACTCTTAATCTCAGGAAACAAACTAGGTTTCTGGAGGGGAGGGAGGTGTAAGGGATGGGGTGGCTGGATGATGGACACTGGGGAGGGTATGTGCTATGGGGAGTGCTGTGAACTATGTAAGACTGACAGTTCACAGACCTGTACCCATGAAACAAATAATACATTATATGTTAATTTAAAAAAAGAAAAGAAAAGAAAAAAATTAACTCATAATCAATTAAGGATGTAAACATAAGACCTAAAACTATAAAACTCTTAGATAAAAACAGGGGAAAATCTTCATAACATTAAATTTGGTAATGATTTCTTAGATAAGACACCAAAAGCACAGGCAAAAAAAAAAAAAAAAAAAAAAGAGGCAAAAGTAGATAAATGTGACTACCTAAAACTTTAAAACTTCTGTGCATCAAAGGACACAATTAACAAAGTATAAATCAACCCATAGAAAGAGAGAATATATTTGTAAATCATACATCTGATAAGGGGTTAATATCCAGAATATATAAAGAACTCCTACAGCACAACAACAATTACAATCAAATAACTCAATTAAAAAATGGGCAAAGGACTGCTACATTTTTCTAAATATGATATACAAATGACTGATAAACATATGACAAGACTCTCAAAATCACTAATCATCAGAGAAATGCAAAGCAAAACCAAAATGAGATTATCACCTCATCCATTAGGATGGCTAGTAACAAGAAGAAGCAGCAGGAGGTGAAGGAAGAGAAGGAAGAAAGGGAAGAAGAGAGGGAGAGAGGGAGGAAGGAAAGAAGGAGAGAAGGAAAGAAGGAAGGAAGAAAATAACAAGGGCTGTTGGGAATTCAGAGAAATTGGAACCCTATCAGACAAAGCTGGTAGTATTGTCAAATGCTGCACCTGCTATGGAAAATAGTATGGAAGTTCCTCAAAAAAATTAAAACAGAATTACCTTATGATCCAGCAATTCTATTCCTGGGTTTATACCCAAAAGAACTGAAAGCAGGATTTCAAAAAAGTATTTACATATCCATGTCCATAGCAGCATTATTTACAATAGTCATGAGGCAGAAGCAACCCAAACATCCATCAACAGACAGATTTTCAAAAAACATGATGGATATACATAAGGGAATATTATTCAGCCTTAAAAAGGAAGGAAATTCTGATATATCCTACAACATGGGTCAACCTGGGTGAGTAAAAGAAGTCAGTCATAAAAATACAAATACTGTCTGATTTCACTAATAGGTGGTACCTAGAGCAGTCAAACTCATAGAGACAGAAATTAGACTGGTAGTCACCAGGAACTAGGGGGAGGGAAGAATGAGGAGTTATTGTTTAATGGGTAAACAGTCTCAGTCTGCTAGATGAAGAGTTCTGGTGATGGATGGTGGTGATGATTACCCAACAATATGGATATACTAAATGGCACTGACCTGTACATTTTTAAAATAGTTAAAATAGTAAAATTCATAGTATGTGTATTTTACCACCATTTAAGAAAAGAGGTGGAAAATAATATAAAGAGGTCCCATGTACTCTTCATTCCATTTCTCCCAATGTTAACATCTTGCAAAACCTTAGCACAGTATCACAACTTGGATATTGAGTTTGATGTCAGCTCATAGAAAAGATCCATCACCCCAAGGATCCCTTGTGTTCCTCTTTTAGAGCCATTCTCCTTTCCCTTCCTCACCAGTCTCCCCTTCAATCTACGAATCTGTCTTCATTTCTCTTAGTCATTTCAAGAGCATTGTATAAATGAACTCATACAGTCTTTATGGGACTGACTTTTTTTTCACTCCTATAGTTCTCTGGAGATGCATCCAGGTTCTGGGGTCTATCACTAGTTTGTTGGGGTTTTTTTGTTTTTTTGTTTTTTACAGCTGACAGGTATTCCATGGCATGGGATATACCACGATTAATTTATTTACCCATTGAAAGACATCTGTGGTGTTTCCAGTTTGGGGCTACTGAGAATAAAGCTGGTAAAATGTTCTTGAAAAAAAAAGGGGGGGGGAGGAAATCTGGCCACATGCAACCACATGGATGGATCTTGAGGACATTGTCCTTAGTGAAATAAGCCAGTCACCAAAAGACTAATACTGTATGAGTCCACTTATATGAGGTGTGCGAAGGTGGTAAAATTCAGAAACAGAAAGTAGAATGGTGGTTTCTAGGGGCTGTGGAGAGGAGGAAGTTGGGAACTGTTGTTTAATAGGTACAGAATTTCAGTTTGGCAAGATGAAAAAGTTCCAGTACATCTGTTTCGTGACAGTGTGAAAATACTGAACACCACTGAATTGTGCACTTAAAATGATTAAGATGAGAAAATTTTATCCCATGTGCTTTTTGCCACAATAAAAATAAGATAATTTCATCCAGTATTTTTGTTTCACAGATTAGGAAACAAACTCAAGGAGGTTGTGCGGATAGACTGATACCACAAAAAGACTTAGTGCCAAAGCTGGAACAATTGTTACTTTCTACGGAAAATTAACAGTATTATAAAATTTGAGCAATTAGATTAGAAAGTTCCAAATAAAGCCTTTATAGAGAATCAATGGCTAATATTTCTTAAACAGGAAGGAAAATTCAATTTTCTGAGAATAATTTCAGCAAGAATTTTATCTACAAGGGAACATAGCTATTTTCTTACCTTCAAAAACTTGGCTTGGAGTTGCATTAATACATCTAGTCTTCTCCTTTCTTTTAGTCTAGTCAACATCTTCTTTTGCCAAGGATCACATTTTGGCTTAATCTAGTGGACACACAAAGTTACAACGTAACAGAATGGTTCTCAATAAAAGTTGCAAGCAAAGAGATTCAAGGACCTTCTAAAATGGGATCTAGTCTCTGCTAGAAAGTTTGTTAGAGCATGTGAAGACTTGGAAGAGGTCTGTATGGATTTATGATCCATGGAGGGAGAAGGCAGCAGCAGTTCCTGTTGGTGCCTGGCTTTTGAGATCATCTGGGATCACACAGCACAATCCATGTGCAGGAGGAACCCTAAATCCATCAGCTTTGGATACCACACTTGACCTATAGGGCAAGAGAAGTTCTCCCACAAAGATTCCACATGTAAAATTTTACTTTATCCCTTAACAGGGAATATTTCAAAAATTAGTTCTGTAATACATTTAGCTATACATTCGCTATAAATACATCAATGTACCTGTAACTTTCAAATTTATATCTAGCTCTAAGCTCCAGTATGTGATACCCAACCACTTCCTTGTTATCTATAGTTGGAAGGCAAATGTAACAACTTAGAACAGAAAGTCTAGCTTTCCCTACACCAATCACCTATTTGCTCAAGCCCCATTCCTTAGGAGTAATTTTTGATTTCTCTCCTTTCCATCCATTCATCTTTACCATGTAAGACTTCTTTCCTACACAATCTAGCTGATCCTCATTATTCACGGATTTTGTATTTGCAAATTTTTTCTCACTAAAAATTTATTCGTAACCCCAAAATCAATTTTGGCAGATCTATCCTGGTTATTCACGGGCATGCAAAGAATGGTGAAAATTTTGAATCACCCAACTCCACATTTCCAGCTGAGGTCATACACGGCCTTCTTGTCCATTCAGACTTCTTTTTTTTTTTTTTTTAAAGATTTTATTTATTTATTTGACAGACAGAGATCACAAGTAGGCAGAGAGGCAGGCAGAGAGAGAGAGAGAGAGGGAAGCAGGCTTCCTGCGGAGCAGAGAGCCCAGGACCCTGAGATCATGACCCGAGCCGAAGGCAGCAGCCCAAACCACTGAGCCACCCAGGCGCCCCTCCATTCAGACTTCTTGTCCCAGCTCTCATTATGTAAACAAGAGTCCTTTTTGTGGTCTAGTTAGTGACACATTTCTATATTTTTGTGGTTTTTTGTTGATGATTTCAATGTTTAAAGTGGCCCCTAAGTATAGTGCCAAAGGGTTGCCTAGTGTTCCTAAGTACAGAAGGGCTGTGACATGTCTTATGGAAGAAATATTTATGTTTGATAAGCTTTGAGCATGAGTTATATTGCTATTGGCCATAAGATCAATGTTAATGAATCAAAAACTTATATTAAAGTATCTTTAAACAGAACTACACATAAAGCAAGGTTGTGTATCTATCAGTTGATGAACCTAACCTTGTATTTCCCCTGTGAGCAATGGTTCAGTTTTTGTTAATTCAGGGCTTGTGGCAACTTTATAGAACATAGCTCCCCCAAACAATGAGGATCAACTGTGCTTACCATTACCCCAAATCACCTTGTTTAATCTGCTTACTTGTGTATTGTTTGTGATTTGTGTATCTCCGGAACCAAGGGTCATTCCTGACATACAGTATATACTCAGTGAATAGGTTTTGGTTCAAAAGCTGGATTTATACAACTCCATTATACCTTTGAGTGTTATTCTTGGTTCTAGCCAAGCAGCCAAGTTCGCTAATAAGAAGAATGGAGCCAATAGACAGTATGGGGGCTTTCCAGAGAAGGCAGGTCAACGCAGCTAACTTCAACATAGACACACAGCAGGAAGAAGCTGGGGGAACCTGGTGTACAGGGCTAAGCACCTACCATTTGTGCCATGGGACAGTTTTCTTAAGGCATTGAGGAGAGGAGACAGTAGGAATGTGACAGACCTGGTGCTGCCAGGTTGCCTGGCCTGCTTGGAGGATACTTTGTGACAGGTGAATGTCACCACAAGTCTCCTTACCTTTATAAAGGAAGTCCAGTTAGCTCTCTTTTTCAAGGCCATACCAGGACCTGCCAAACCCAAATTCTCCACTTTAGCTATCTCAGCATCATAATCTGGAAATGTTTGCATTCTCTGCTGCTCCATGAAGATGCTTCGGAATTTTTTGGAAACCTAAATAGGATTAAGAAGAGAGAAGTGGAACCCAGAAAAAGTCTCAGATTGTAGACAATTTCAAAACCAGCTCTTGAGGGATGCCCGGGTGGCTCAGTCGTTAAGCGTCTGCCTTCAGCTTGGGTCATGGTCTCAGGGTTCTGGGATCGAGCCCCGCATCGGGCTCCCTGCTCAGCGGGAAGCCTGCTTCTCCTTCCCCCACTCTCCCTGCTTGTGCTCCCTCTCTTGTTGTATCTCTGTCAAATAAATAACTTAAATCTTTAAAAAAAAAAAACAGCTATTGGTTGCCTTTGGGACAGTCTTGGGAGGTAAACTAATTCATAAAACATGACTATGGCAGTAACAGATGTTGAATGTCTGTATCTGTGAGGCACACGTATTCAGTTAACTCATTGCCATAATTATGTATATATGTACTACTTGTTCCGAATATCTGCTTCAAAAAGAGTTGGGGGAGATCAGAGGGAGAGACGAACCATGAGAGGCTGTGGATGCTGAGAAACAAACTGAGACTTCTGAAGGGGGGAGTTTGGGGGGTCAGATGAGCCTGGTGGTGGGTATTAAGGAGGGCACATATTGCATGGATCACTGGATATGGTGCATAAACAATGAATCTTGGAACATTGGGAAAAAAGTGAAATTAAAAAAAAAACAAAGATTGGAAATTATGTAATATAGTTATTTATATATATTTTGGAGATGGACCCTAAATGGGAAGTGAATCTGTCCACCTTTAGAAATACATTCACTTTTTCTGGCCACCTGGTAAACTAGAAAATCTATAGGTTAGATAAATTCTCGTTCCAGAAACCTGATCAAGATGTTGCTAGAGAGAAGTTTCCAGATGCTGGGACCTATTAAAACACTTTAAGGTATCTCGGTCAATTCCTTCACCTCTCATTTTCAGACTGAGACTACTAGTGCTTTCTGTGACATAAATTCCTCCTGCCAAAATGTAGAAAACTTCTTCCTCCTGTCTCCAGAGGGAGCCCCAGCTTACTGAGCCTGTGGTAGTACCTTCCTCATTGCACTGGCTGCACTACCTCATGATTTCCTCACCACCTGGTGAACTTCCTGAGGGCACAGACTATGAATCTCAAGAACCAACCACATGGGGATGTTTGCACAACAATGTGTTTGTAATTAATGCCACTGAACTGTGCACTTATGAAAGGATAAAATGGTCAATCTTATGTGTATTTTATTACACGCACAAACACATAGATCCTACCACAGTGCTGGCACATACTGGGGCCTTAACAAAGGTTTCTGGAATGAGAGAATGAGTTTAATGAGTTACAGAGCTAAAGATTCTTCCACTTAACGCTGGTACCTTGTGGGCTGTGCTATCCAATACTGTTGCCCCTAGCTACATGTGGCTGTTTAACATTCAAATGTGAATCATCAAAATTAAATACAATTTAAAATTTAGTGCTTCAGTTACACTACCCACATTTTAAGTGCTCAATAGCTGCATGAGTAACATATTGAACCATGCAGATTCAGATCCCTTCCATCAGCGCAGGAAGTTCAAGGAGACAGTACTAGTCTAGGGCTAGGGTGGCAAAGTTCTTCTTAAAGGGCCACATAGTAACTATTTTAGCCTTTGTAGATAATACATAGGTCTCTGTTGAACTACTCAGCTCTGCAGTTGTGGTGTGAAAGCAGTCAAACGTAATATGTAAATGAATGGCTATGGATGAATTCTAATAAAACTTTATTTAAAAATAAGAAGCAGATAGTTTGCTTATCCTGCTCTAAGGAATTAGAGAACCAGAATAAACAGTATTCAAATAGAAGAACTCTTCCTACACATGAAAAAAATGTTGTAGGGGCCCCTGGGTGGCTCAGTGGGTTAAAGCCTCTGCCTTCAGCCCAGGTCATGATGCCAGGGTCCTGGGATGGAGCCCTGCATCGGGCTCTCTGCTCAGCGGAGAGCCTGCTTCCTCCTCTCTCTCTGCCTGCTTCTCTGTCTACTTGTGATCTCTGTCAAATAAATAAATAAAATCTTTTAAAAAATGTTGTAATGTGATCATTCTGTGAACACAGGCATTACAAATAATACTGTTATAAGAAAATCAGAACTGGACACTATCACTGTATAATAATCTATTATTTGGAAATATAGGAAATAATCTATTCTTTGGGGACAGTGTGATCAACAGCCTCATGTTTTGTTATCATTGATGAGAGTCTACTGTGTTATAATTTATTTGTATTTATTTTGAGTCTTTTAAAACAGCACCTTATTGCAATTCCAGCTTTCATCTATCATAATACTTGCTGATACTGAGGGTAAGAATACTCCCATAGAAGCACCCTGCTCTAGAGATGCCTGGTGGCTAGTGCCTGCAGCTAGTGCCTTGGTTTCATGATCTCATGGTCGTGAGACAGAGCCCCTGTTGGGCTCTGCACTCATCTCAGAGTCTGTTTCAGATTCTATCTCCCTCTCCCTCCTGCTCACACATGCTTGCTCTCTTAAGTAAATAAATAAATAAAATCTTTTAAAAAAAAAGAAGAAGAAGAAGAAGTGCTCTTCTGTAGATAGTGTTGCTGGTGATAATGAAAAGAAAAGCAAGAGCTAAAACATCATCACCTTCAAAAAAACTGAAGAACATCTGATACCACCAGTTTCAGGAAGTGTAAAGAGCCTGTGTTACATACAGAAATAGTCTTAGTAAAATCATGCAGAGAAAGCACACATGGAAGTAAAACCTGAATATCAAGGCAAGTGGTGATAGAGAAGATAGTGGCTCCTTCTTACACAAAGGACATTCAAAAACAAAATTCAGATCTGATTTTGCCTGTTTGGATCAATTAATTTACTACTTTTACCTAGCAAATATATATACTTGCAAATATTACACACCCAGAGCTAGATAAATATCTGGATAGTGGATGCTTCAGCTGAAAACTTTATATTATAAACTTGAAACTGTGTATACATGATCCTATTTTTGTCTTTGAAATAAGTTCTAACATGGCTTTTGTTAATATGAGGCTTTTTTTAAAGGAAGTGCAACACTATGTTATAGCAGAGCAGACTGCACAACTTTAAAAATCACTATGCAATATAAACTCTATTGAATATATAAGGCATTTTGCCAAAGGAGAGCTATTACAACATACTGTGAGAATCAAAGGGCTGGAAACTTTAGGTAACTCCGTTATGCAAATCTGCCAAATACTGGCTACATTTATATCATCCACTATGGACTCTAACCTACTTTTTTCTTTAAATTCTGCAGAAAAATCGATCCTGCAATCCCTCTGGGTTGTATACTCAAGGGTCCCAGCACTCTTAACAGAGGAGAACTTCAACTGCCAATCTAAATCTCACTCATTATTATTATTATATTTTCTCACTCTAGAAACAATTGTGGCAGAAGAGATATCCAACTTTGTGGCAAATAGTAGTGTTTTCTTTCATGAACACCTATCTTTATTAAGAAAGAGTCCATCAAGTACCAAGTTAAAAAGCTCCATCTCCTGAGCAGTATCCCTCAGCTCCTCCACGTCGTAGGAGATACTGAAATGGGAGAGCAGGAGCCCCAGCTGAGGTTTCAGTTCTTCTCTTTCAGTTGTGTGTTGGGGCAGGAAAAAAGCAGTTTCTGTTCTTGTCAGCCCTAAAAAAAAAATCCAAAATCAAGAGCATGAAGAGCAATAAACACTAGCTGGGGAGAGAAAATGGAGTGTCCTTTGAGATAAATGGAGGCAAGTTCTCCTCAGCTGACAGGAAGGGCCATTCTGCTTTGTCCAAACTTCTCTGCTATAATTTAGACACTGCACCACACTGGGCCACACCTATCTGATAAACTCTTGATGCTGGCTTTCTGGGTGAGGGAGCGAAGACCACTCACCTTCACAGGGCGTACAGGAGAAACCCAACAGACCCTTTGGGGAATGACTTAGTGGGAGGAGAACTACCCATAGTCCTTTGTGGCAAACTAAGAGCACGATTTATAAATTAAACAACAAATTGGAAGAAGGTGAGAGCCTTTATTTATTTCCTTTTGCCTGGCTCACTTCTGTTCATTTCTAAGGACCCAGTTTGGACTCCCTTCCTTTGAGATGTCTTCTCTAACTCCCTACAACTAAGTTGGCTGTCTCTCCTGGTGCTCCTGTGTCACTGTACATATCCCAAGCAAATATGTCACTCAGAGTAGAAACCTAATTAGGTTTCTTAGTCTTCTCTAACACAGGATAAGGGCAGGAAGACCATTAAATTGATTCAGATAAGGAAATTACTTTAAAAATATATCATATTCAAACAGAAAGAGGTATTAGATATAATTTAATCTGAAATGTTTATTTTGGATCTGAATATATTGAAGCCCAATGAGATGAAACGACCTAAATATGCAGGCCCACAGGGAGGTCGTGACAGAAACACGTCTAGAATCCAGAACTCCCAACTTCAATTTCACTGCCTCTTTTCTTCTCTCTTTATTTGCCAGTTATAAAGATAGAGATAATAATGGCTAAGAAAAGTACGTGTTTTTTCATCAGAAAATACTAAAAACTTGTTTATTAAGAAGATATAACTTCTTGCTATATAGAAAAATTTCAAGCAAGATCATGTGACAAAATAACACATGTGCAAAGCGACAATCTTCCTTCTCATTACCTTGGGGGAAAGAAGACTAATTTCTTACCTGAAATGCTGGTATCCACAGGGCCTGGAGATACAGAACCCTGGTTGTTAGGGTTGATGTCATCGACACAGACCTTTTCATCCTCCTGACCAGCCTCTGAATCTTCATTAACAGCTACACTCAGCACTTTGGAGATGGGCAAATACTGGAGAGACTAGAGAAAAGCACCACCAAGAGGCCAAATGTCAACTCAACTCTCACAAGAGCTTCCAGACTCAGGTTCAGGAGCAGTCTTTGACAGAGGAGACTTAGTAAGTAATCTGATAGTTGGGCCTTAGGAACCTGTTCAAACATGTGGTGCTAAATCTGGATCTGAGGGACCTGTTGCAGTCACCAGTGTTAAGCAACCTTAACCTCTAACTGGGTCTACATTGATCAAGCATCCATAATGGACAAGACACTGTGTGAAGTGCTACGAATACCAAAAAGAATTAAGTTGTGGACCAACCTCAGAGAGTTTAAAGTTTAGTGGGGAATGGAGACTTATGAGGAGAGTGTTATTATATCATGTGACTAGGGAGAGAGAATTCAGAGGTAGACTCTGTAGTGACTGGCTGGGGAAGGACTGAAGTTAGGATGATGGCCAGGTTTCTGGTTTGGGTAACTCTGCGGACGGTGGTATCACTGAGATAAGCCATAGAAGAGTAGGAAAAGATTTAGGTGGGGTGCCTGGGTGGCTCAGTGGGTTAAAGCCTCTGACTTCGGCTCAGGTCATGGTCTCAGGGTCCTGGGATTGAGTCCCGCATCGGGCTCTCTGCTCAACGGGGAGCCTGCTTCCCCCTCTCTCTCAGCCTGCCTCTCTGTCTATTTGTGATCTCTCTCTCTCTGTCAAATAAATAAATAAAATCTTTAAAAAAAAAAAAAAGATTTAGGTGGCAAAATAATAATAATAATAATCACATTATTATTATTATAAAATATCTTTTACATTATTTATATATTTATATATTATTTATATATTACATATCTCTATATTTATATTAATTTATATATTATATATTTATAATAATATATTAATATGCTATATTATTATAAAATATATAAAATAATAATCTTTCTGAAATGAAAACAGGATCACATCACACATTTCTGATGCTTCTGGCCTAGGTTAGGGCCTCTCCTCTGTGACTCTCTTTGCTCTGTGCTTATATGAATTGTATTCTTTCTTACCACATCATGTTTCGGTTGACTATTTGGTTGCCCATTTTCCTACAGGCCTGGGACCCAGTTACTCTTCAGCAAAAGACTGTATTTTTGTTTCATGGCCCTGGACACGTACCTGGCATATGCTAGACCCTCATTAGATATTGCTGAATAAAAAAGTGGATCTAAATTGGACATCATAAATTCTGAACAAGATGATGAAAACAAGAACTTGCAGAGTGAATATGAAATAATGCAACAGAGATATCTTTGCAAAAACTAAATTAATGGGGTGGTTTCATTAGAGCAAGGTTTCAAAAGAAAAAGTTTTCAAAGATCTCAAAGAAAAAAAACTAGTGGCTCATTATTTTCCTGTCATTTGTATGGTAAGTACAACACAGAAACAGTGACAATCCAAAAGTAGGTGACAGGTGTGACAAAACAATACTGACCATCATTGGGAGGGCACCACACCATCACATAGCTATGTTTCACACACCTGTAGGAAGTGGTGAATGGTTGTGAGTGAGTGTAGGTGACACACAAACCACTTTGTGTAAATAGTCAGGTCTTCCTGTGTCACTAAGTTAGAAGGATTGCTTTTTCCCATAAGGAAGTTTTCCCGTGCAACAGACAATCTTTCAGCTCTCTGGACGGCATCATTGTACTCCTGCATAATGTAGGCAACTTGTTTCTATATAAGAGTAAGGCAGAGACAGAACATGGTTATTTGCAAGCCTCATTCTCTTGTGTCATTTGCTTCCAAGCACAGACTAATGCTGTTTGGGGGCCAAATAAGAGGCTCCTGGATTATCAAAGTTCTTTCACATTCTGAACTTGACTGACAATGGCAGCAGTCACATTCTTAGGAAAGAGACTTCAGCAAAGAGTCAGTGCATTCAGATGTTTGGTAACTGAAGGTGGCTTCTTCACTCTTTGGCTTTTTAGCAGAGGAAGCCAAATCCATGAAGAAATCCGTTTTCTGGGACACCTGGGTCGCTCAGTTGGTTAAGCAGCTGCCTTCGGCTCGGGTCATGATCCCGGCGTCCTGGGATCGAGTCCCACATCGGGCTCCTTGCGTGGCAGGGAGCCTGCTTCCCCTCTGCCTCTGCCTGCCACTCTGCCTGCCTGTGCTCGCTCTCACTCCTCTCTCTCTGACAAATAAATAAATAAATAAATAGAAATCCATTTTCTATCATACAAAGTTTCCTTCAAATCTCATCCTTAAAAATAGGTGCCATTATCTTCTGCCACAGGCAGAAAAGCAAATAGGTGCATCCATTAGTTCCTTTCCCATCTCTAGCCGGGACTTAAAAACACAGACAAGATACATTGTTGTCATAATGTAAACTGGTACAGCCATTATAGAAACGGTATGGAGATTCCTCAAAAAATTAGAAATGGGAATACCGTATAGTCTAGAAATCCCAATTCTGGGTACATATCTGAATAAAACAAAATCAGTATCTCAAAGAGATTATCTGTATTCCCATGTCCACTGCAACATTATTCCCACTAGCCAAGCTATATAAACAACCTAAGAGCCTGTTTATGGATGAATGGATTAAGAAGCTATGATATATATAACATATCACATCTTCTTAATATATTTTATATATTTATTTATATTATTTATATTAATTTATATAATATTATATATATATATATCTAAAATGGAATATTATTCAGTTACAAGAAAGAAGGAAATCCTAACACTTGTGACATTAAGAATGGACCTGGAGGACATTATGCTAGACAGAAACAAGCCAGACAGAGGAAGAAAAATACTCTATGATCACATGACAAATTAAAACAATGTTAAACTCACAGAAGCAGAGACTAAAACATTGGTTACCAGGGCTACAGGGTGGGGAACTATTTGTCAAAAGGATACAAATTTGCAGTTATGTAGGATGAATAAGTCCAGAGATCTAATGTACAGGTATGACGACTATACTTAATAATATATATTGACAGGCTTGCAGACCACTTTGTTTCATTATAAAAGAGAGCCCAAAGGTTCTGTTCCCAGGCTTCCTACCTTGTAAAGGGGATAAAGTTGCTCCATAATCTTACTGTGCTGGCAAAACCTCTTCCATCTAAGCATGTGCAAATATTTACTCTGGGCCAACTGGATAATTCTCTCTGTATAATACTTTAACAGAAAAAAAAAACAATAAAAATTAACACTTAGAACGCAAGTATAGTAGAAAGACTGAATTAAGACTTAAGAATACTAACAATAGGAAAATTAGTCTCTTTTTTTTTCAGAAAGATAGATTTCTCTACATGAAGATCATAAAATTAAGAAACCTGGCTCAAGACACCTAAGTTTTAGGGCGCCTGGGTGGCTTAGTGGGTTAAAGCCTTTGCCTTCAGCTCAGGTCCTGATCCCAGGGTCCTGGGATTGAGCCCTGCATCAGGCTCTCTGCTCAATGGGGAGCCTGTGTGCCTGCCTCCCTGCCTACTTGTGATCTTTGTCTGTCAAATAAATAAATAAAATCTTTAAAAAATATATTTAAAAAATAAAAAGATACCATTAAATTTTAAATAAAGCAAGTATGTGTTTCTAAATCTATATGATCTTTTGCCAATTTAACAGATTATAGTTTCATTTATCAATTAGTGATCAATTAACAGTGCTATAAAAGCCTATATAATTATCTAAGGCTAAGCTCAAAATTTCTTCAAAACTGAAGTTATGAGTCTAAAAAACACAAAGCACATTATAGATAAGTTATAGGTTTTAATCTTAAGACCAGAAACTTTATTCAGATTTTAAAATAGTTAAATAAACCAACCATGTTAGTTGTTTTCTTTCCAATAATAAACATATTAATGGCCATGATGGAATAAGTAGGACCAGACTCATCCTTCCGTATAAACAACTAAAAAATAGGATAAAATAAACAAGACAACTATTTTCTGACCTAAGACAACAACACAGTGCAGCACTGTGGACCTTGAGAGAAAGGAAAGAAATGCAAGAAGCCCTACAAGCACCTTGGTTTTCTGCCTGGAGAAGGCAGTTTCTGAACTGGGAAGTAAGAAAGGGAATCCTGAGCAGAGCACGATGGTTTCTCTGAGTTAAGCAGTAAGAAAATGAAGCTTAGGAGGCTGAGACAGCTGGAGTTTGCAGAGCAGGGGACTGGAAAGGGGGATGGTAGGCCAAGAAAGGGCTCCAGAAATCTGCATAGAGATCTCAGACTCAGCACTATTATTGGCATGAGGCACTGGACAATTCTCTGTGGTGGAGACTGTCCTGTGCAGAGCTGGATGTTGGCAGCCCTGGCCTCTTCCTACTCTATGCCAGCAACAATCCACTCTCAAACTGTGACAACCCAAAATGTCTCCAGACTTTGCCAAATGTCCACCATCTCCACCCTCCCCCTCTCTCCCCTGAGAATCACCAATAAACACAAAAGAATGAAGAGCGCCAGAATGATAGGAAAAGAGAATCTTGGACGAAGATAAAGACAAAAGTTTAACTTGCAAATAGAATCTCAACATCTTTTATTTCTTTATGATTCATTTATTTCTTCATTCATTGCTAACTAGTTGCTAATGAACTAATTTGTATGCATAATGAGAATATAACTCATAACACAAAAGAACCAAGAATTTTTAAAATCATGATACATGCCTATTATAAGAAATTTAGAAAATATATCAAAGTAAAAAGAGGAAGTCATTGTTCTGCCATCCAAAGACAGTGATCGCTGACATTTTGATCCATGTCCATCATGTGAGTTTTCTACATATTATATGACCATGATTATGACACACACAGACATGCTGGCTTATGTTCACTAATGTTACATAAAAACAGTAATTTCTTGTGCTCAAAAATATTCAACGGTAGAACAATATTCTATTAAGTATCGTACTGTTTTTCTTAACTCTTTCTCCTAGTGTTAGCTATGTAGGCATTTCTGATTTTTTTCACTTTTATTATAACGCTGCAATAATAATGCTTACAGTAGGGGCGCCTGGGTGGCTCAGTGGGTTAGGCCGCTGCCTTCGGCTCAGGTCATGATCTCAGGGTCCTGGGATCGAGTCCCGCATCGGGCTCTCTGCTCAGGAGGGAGCCTGCTTCTCTCTCTCTCTCTCTCTCTCTCTACCTGCCTCTCCATCTACTTGTGATCTCTCTCTGTCAAATAAATAAATAAAATCTTTAAAAAAAAAATAATGCTTACAGTAAACATTTTCTGGGGCCCCTGGGTGGCTCAGTCAGGTAAGCCTCTGCCTTCAGCTTGGGCCATGATCCTGGGGTCCTGAGATCAAGCCCCATGTTTAAGGAACTCTCTGTTTAACAAGGAGTCTGCTTCTGCTTCCCTCCATTCTCCTTCTTGTTGTCTCTCTTTCTCTCTCAAATAAATAAATAAATAAATAAATATAATCTTTCAAAAAAAGGAAAAACTTTTCTACTACATTTTGAGTTATTTTCTGAAAGATACTTCCATAAATATCTTCCTTAGCTAAGCCAAGAGCTCTTTAGGACTGAGACTTTCTCAGTATTGTATTGCCTCATAATACCAGCACAGAGAGTAACTGATAGTCAATTGTAGAGTGACTATAACTAAACTGAACTATGCTTTGGGTCTCTAAGAAAGAACAGAATTTATACTACTCAAGTTCTGCAAACTACACAGGCAGAGAAAATCGTACCCCGGCCTGAGGATATACCAGAAAGCCAATTTTCCTCATACATTTCTATTAATTTCCAGATCTCAATTTTCAGATTGCTACAGGACTTACCTGCAACAGAAGCAAAGGTAAATTTTCAGGAGTGTACTCTCTTCTTAGGCAGCTCTCTAGCTCCCTCTGCATGACATCTGCTTGAACAACAAGGGGCTTTGACTCCGCCACCTGAACCCAGGACGACAGAGCAGGCCCACAAAAAGAAATAAGGAAGTAAGATTATCATTGTTTATGACAGCACATGACATACAATTTCTGATAGTTTTTACACAACACAGCACACTGTTATACTTCAGCTTCCGTATAACAAATCTTAATATCACAAACCAAGAAACTGTAAAATTTTGAAACATCACAAAAAGTGGGTATCTCCAAAGAAGTAGTAGCCTGCTCTGATCTAGTAGCATTGGGCTGTTTCGTTTTCATAACACTGTCAATAACATCAGCTGGTTATTTGCAAAACTTTCGCAAAATCCAACATCTTGCTGTATTAACAATGCAATTGTGTATTACAATCACGCTCTCCTACTAACCTGTAAAGTTCTCTTTAGAGCCAGTTCCCTTTCTCTTCTGAAGTAAGAAATGTCCTTTGGTATTCGAACAGAGCTGTAGAAAGATTTATGCAATAAACGCTGTAGTTATAGAAACCGTCATAAATGAAATTACAGACAGGCCCTGATTAATCTGTAACTCTTCACAACTGCTCTTTGCTACATAGCTATGTCATATTATACTGGATTCTTGAGAGTATGTAAAGACCACATGCTTCTGTCTCAGTCTGAATCTCTCTTGTGTATACCTCATGTTTGCTAACCTTTTCCCTGGGCCAAGTGTCCTCTTCTTTATCCCAATACTTGGTTTACCTGTCTGGTTTCAATTCCAGAATACAGGAAAAGGCAAAATGGTGATTCTTCTTTCCCTTACCTATACTTCCTCTAGTAACCTCAGCTCTACCAAGTGCTTATCAGACATCTATCTTGAACCCTACATAAAACTAGTATCTTGTCATTTAAACAGAATGTTTTTATTTTGTGTTCTTGCTAATTTATCAAGCATGAAATACTTTGGAAATTATTTTAGCCAAATTCTACTATCTGAGCCTAGTCACAAAAGGGTTGTTGGCAGAATGGGCTCTGACATGAGAAGGCACAAGCAGTACCGCCGTGGGACCCAGGAATGGCATAGAATCCTGTAGCAGGAAGAAGGGAGTTCTCCCCATTTGGGGTAAGACCCACCCCAAGGCTTGGCAGCTTTGGAAACACCATGGGATAACACCTCTGGTGTAGACATCACTGTCTTAAGATGAAACTTTGCAAACAGTAACAAGGAAGCCACAGCAGGTAGCTGTGAAACACATGTAAGAAGCCCCCTAGAGATTTGAAAGGGTTTATAGGCAGCAGAGTTTAAGTTAATAATGTTTGTATGACCTTATTAGTCCCCATGGGTAAGTTTTAAGGAAAAATGAAAAGAGACTCTTAGTTTGTACACTTGTCAGCCATTCCCTCACTGGGGGCTGTGGTCTTGTGAAAAGATCAGTCAGGAGGTCCCTCAGCCACACATGAGTCAAAGCAACTCATTGAGCCAATGTGTTGAATTCCCAGCTGATGTTGGAGATAATGTCTCCCTTATCTCCTCACATCTTGGCTTTGATTAAAAAAAAAAATGAGGCAAGCTCTGGAAGGGCCTTAAGAATAAAAACATTGCTAAATCAAAGCTATAATTTCTGTGAGTACTGGGTACCTGCATCCTGACTGCAGCCTCATGGAGGTCAAGAACCAGTAACCAACAAGAAAGGGAACAGGCAGTCAGGGAAACAGAGGAAGCCATCCCTTTCCTGGCCTCTTGTCTTCAAATTTCTTTGGCATGCTGGAAGATTGGGCAGTGTCCTAGGCTTCGCTGCCAAAACCTTCTCTTACTCAAATCATGTTTTTCATTTCAGTTAATCTCGAAGTGTCCATGAATGAGATTGGTGGTGGGTATGTCAACCCACAAAAAAGAAATTCACTTATGTGTTCATCAAGTATTGTTTATGTAACATACATTCATTCATTTATTCATTCAGCAAACATTTATGAGACACTTAACCACTACAAAGACTTGGGCTTATGAAAGCAAACAGATGAACAAATGCAGAAAAGAAAAAAAAAGAAAAAGAAAAATGACCAAGGCACCATTATCCTACAGTTCTCAATATTTTTTTTCAATCTAGAGGGGAATGAGAATGCTAAAGTGATTATTAGAAGTGGACACTTTACATTTGCCTTGGACTCCAGAACCTAGCACAACACCTGGCATGCAGAAGTTGCTCCGTATTTGTCAGAATAATAGGTAGATTCTTCTAGGTGTGGTGTTTAGCGGTGTTTAGTAGTTTGGGGGAGTAAAGAAATACAAGGATCCAAAGATTTCCCATCACTCTATTCTAAAAGATAAAAGAGACTTCAGGAAGCCTTTCTTAGGACAATATCCAAAGAGGTCCAAAACAAGGTCAAATTCAATGAGAACATTTCTGGGTAAAATGAGATTTCTTTTCAATGAGTATGATTTGTATAATAGCTTCTGGAACTTTAAGACAATGGTATTTGTGAAATGTAAGAGCACTTTTCTATTTTCTTTGGTAAGACATTGCCTCTAAATGCCTTGGCAATTCTAGAATACAGGTAACACAGACAGCCATAAAGTCTGAGCTTGAGATAATGCCAGTTGTCTCTATAAAAAGAAGAGGAAGCTGATGGAGATTATGGAGCGAAAATAGGGGCAAAACCCCTGAAGACCATGCCCTCTCACTACTACTATTTACCTGTAAGCTGGATGAGTCTCCTGTTCTTCTATCTCAGACTTTAGTTCAGTCAGTTGCATAGCCAGTTCATTTTCTAACTGCTGGATCCTTTCTGTGGAAGCGATCTTATAAATTTCATCCATGATTTGCATTTACCACTTTACTATATCCCTGAAAAACAAGAGTGCAAAGCTTGTCTATCTTTCTTCAAAAAACCATGTCTTAAAATATATGTTTATAAAAAATAAAAAATTTTTAAAAATCATGTCAACTTTGTGAGAATGTATGCTTTTGCAATTTGAGGAAATAGGCTGACTAGACTGTTATCATTTATTTGATGTTATTTATTTGATGACCATTTAGTAAACAGTAGAGAAAAAAGAAATTAGAACCTCCATTGACTATTCCTTTGTTCAGCCCAGTTCACCATCAGAAACAACTCCACTCCAGCTTTGATGATGGTGGTTTATTAAAATGAGAATGTATCCCTCTGGTCCAACCCCTCTAGTCTTCATAAAGTCTTGTGGGAATTACACACTAAATGTTATTAATGTTGGTTAAGGCTTTCTTCTAGAATCACTGCAAGTGAAACAAATAGTTGGTGTGTACAGGAATGAAAATCAGCCTAACAAGATCATGACCCAAGCACTTTGGAGTTTGGAAGAAAATCATACTTAAGGATTTAACTGTTTGTTCTTTATTTTGAATGTTTGTATTTGGCTTATTACTTTTACCATTAAATAAAATAGTTCATAACCCCTCAGCCCTACTCCACCCAGTTCATCGCCTGTCAAATGCAATGCAGTTGTTTTCTAAGTACTTCGTGTCAATATTCTAATCAACAACATAGATTAACTGCATGACCCAGAATGGGACCTATGAATTACAGGGGATACAGAGGATGATGTGTTTCCTGTGTTACTGCTGCCCTCATCTGTCCTGGACAGGTGGGGTAAAATAACTCTTGGTTATATTAGAGAGATTTAAAAATAGAATTCAGAAAATAAAATATTTAACCTTTCCTTTTTTCCTTGGACATTTCTAGGTTTTCATTTTTCCTTTTAGAGCTATTTCATTTTCACAAGTTAATCTGCTATCATTCCAACAGATAATTAAGCAGTAGAGATGTTTTGTGTAGAGACTTCCTTTGGGGACTACTTACTCTTTTTATCAATATTAAAAACAGAAATGAGCATTCATGCTCAGTCTAGGTTGTGAGCCTGCTGAGTAATAAATTTGTCATGTTTGGCACCCTGCTGGAGCACAATAAAATGCACTGTTGTTCTTAGCAAAAGTAAAATGCTGTTATGAAAAATATTTGCCACTTGGCAGTGTCCTTTCAAGTTGGGCAAAGAGTTAAGCAGCTGCCTTAACAGCTGCATTCCAATTGGCAGCCAAGAGTGGCAGCAACATAGACTGGCTGATTCTTCTCCCAAAGGATGGACATTCTGCCTCATTTCCTGATCAGTTTCAACACTTAACAGCTCATAAATGAGAACATTTAATCCTGCACTGTTTAGCTTCCTACACAGTCAAGTACAGTACTCACAAAGTTAACATAAGGAGAGGTCAGTCTTTGACAACTGTCCATGAAATGGATCCAACCCAGGGGAATCTCTGCCTGCTGAACAGTCACATCTAGCATTAAAGAGACATCTGTGTAAGTTAGAAGGTGGGGTAGGGGGGATTCCATTTACTGAGCACCTATTCTGTGTCAGGCAGGCACTGGGCCTTCTTTTAAAGTCTCAGAAAAGAGATTTTCAAAAATTATTTCAATGGCCTTTAAAGAAAAATAAGTATATTTGATTAACTACTGATTGTAAATAAATAAAAAACCTGAAGTGGTAAAATCTAGGGGCGCCTGGGTGGCTCAGTGGGTTAAGCCTCTGCCTTCGGCTTAGGTCATGATTCCAGGGTCCTGGGATCGAGCCCCACATTGGGCTCTCTGCTCAGCGGGGAGCCTGCTTCCTCCTCTCTCTCTGCCTGCCTCTCTGCCTACTTGTGATCTCTGTCTGTCAAATAAATAAATAAAATCTTTTAAAAAAAAGTGCTAAAATCTAAACTCTAAGACAAAGATAGTAAGATTAGCTTGAGCAGTATTTGTGGGTGTTCAATGAGTGGTTAAAGTGGGCTTTGATGGGCTTAAAGCAGGCATGTTTAGAAGAAAAATACTGAGTAACTTTAGACTCTGCTAGGAAAATTCTATGTTAAAAATTTCAAGGTGACTACTAGAAGAATAGAAATGTGGCCTAGACCATCTCAAACAAGTAGAGGTAAAGGGTAGAAATGGATCTTGTAGATCCAATAGAATTCAGAAAAAGAAAAGGGCAAGATGGTGGAGTGGGGTACTCTGTTTCAACCGGTCCCCTGAATTTAGCTAGATATGTACCAGGCTACTCTGAACACCCACAAAATCAGCCTGTGATGTAAGATTATATGTCTGTATCTCTACAGGGACAGAGGATGGTCATCAAGAGGGTGCACCATGTGTGGATTGTGGTCGATATTTTCAACTCTGTACATTCCCTCAACCACCACTCAACAGAATGACTAGGAGTAGGAACTCCCAACAAAGAAAAGAACCAGAGATAATGGCCTCTCCACAGACCAAATGGATATGGATATAAGCAAGATGTCTCAAATAGACTTGATGGTAACAATTATGAAGACAGTAGCTAGGCTTAAGAAAGCCATTGATGGCAACATAGAATCTCTAAAGGTAGAAATGAGAGCTAATCAGTCTAAACTGAAAAAAGCTATGAATGAGATGCAATCTAAACTAGATACTCTAACTGCTAAGGTAAATGAGGCTGAAGAATGAATTAGTGATCTAGAAGATAAACTGATGGAAAAGAAGGAACAGGAAGAGGCCGGGAACAAACAGCTTAAAATCCATGAGAACAGACTTAGAGAAATCAACAACACAATGAAATGTTCCAATGTCAGAGTTATTGGGATCCCTGAGGGGGTGGAGAGAGAGAGAGAGAGAGGACTAGAAGATATATTTAAACTAAGAACTTCCCTAATTTGGAGAACATGTCCTCTCATGTCCTAGAGGCAGAGAGGACATCACCCAAGGTCAAAGAGAACAGACCAACACCCTGGCACATAATAGTAAAACTCCCAAATCTTAGAACCAAGGAAGCCATCTTAAAGACAATTAGGGGGAACAATTACATATAGAGGGAGGAACATCAGAATGATATCATACCTGTCCAGAGAGACCTGGCAAACCAGAATGGCTGTCAAGACATATTCAAGGCACTAAATGAGAAGAACACACAGCCAAGAACACTTTATCTGGAAAGGCCGTCATTCAGAATGGATGAAGAGATAAAGAGCTTCCAGGACTGGCAGAAACTGAAAGAATATGTGACCACCAAGTCAGCCCTACAAGAAATACTAAGGGGGGATTCATAAAAGAAGAAAGAGTAATATCACCCCAAGAGTAATATGAACCAGAAATTTAGAGAGACAGTCCATAGAAATAGGGACTCTACAGACAATAGAATGGCAATAAACACATATCTTTCAGTAGTAACCCCCAAAGTGAATGGCCTAAATGCTCCCGTGAAATGGCACGGGCTGGCAGATTGGATACAAAGACAGGACCCATTCATATGTTGTCTACAAGAGACTCATTTTGAACCTGACTGAAAGTGAAGGGATGGAGAATCATTTTTCATGCCAATGGACCTCAAAAGAAAGCTGGAGTAGCAATCCTTATATCAGAAAAATTAAAATTTAAACCAAAGACTGTAATAACAGATCCAGAGGGACATTATATCATTCTTAAAGGGTCTATCCAACAAGAAAATCTAACAATTGTAATTATCTATGTTCCCAATGGGAGCAGCTAACTACATAAGCCAGCTGCGAACAAAAATAAAGAATCAGATTGACAATAATACATTAATAGTAAGAGATTTTAACACTCCACTCTCAACACTGGACAGATATTCTAAACAGAAGACCAACAAACAAACAAGAGCTTTGAATGACTCATTGGACCAGATGGACTTCATAGATATATACAGAACATTCCACTTTAAACAAACAGAATACTCATTCTTCTCAAACATGGAACTTTCTCCAAAATAGACCACATACTGGGTCACAAATCAGGTCTCAGCCAATACCAAAAGATTGAGATTATTCCCTGCATATGAGGCCACAATGCCTTAAAACTGGAACTCAATCACAAGAAAAAAATTTGGAAGGAATTCAAACACTTGGAAGTTAAAGAGCAACCTGCTAAAGAATGAATGGGTGAACCAGAAAATTAAAGAAGAACTTAAAATAATTCATGGAAACCAATGAGAACAAAAACACATTGATCCAAAACCTATAGGATACTGCAAAGGCAGTCCTAAGGGGGAAATACATAGCCATCCAAGCCCCTCTCAAAAAATTAGAAAAATCCCAAATGCACAAGTTAACCCTACATATTAGGAACTGGATAAGGAATAGCAGATAAAACCTAAATGAAGCAGCAGGAGAAATAATAAATATTAGGGCAGAGATCAATGAAATAGAAACCAGAAAAAGAGTAGAAGAGATCAACAAAACTAGAAGCTGTTTCTTTGAAAGAATTTATAAGATTGATAAACCACTGGCCAACTTATCCAAAAGAAAAGTGAAAGTACCCAAATTAATATAATCATGAATGAAAGGGGAGAGATAATGACTAACACCAAGGAAATAGAAACAATTACTAGAAATTACTACCAGCAACTGTATGCCAACAAATTAAATAACCTGGAAGAAATGGATGCCTTCCTGGAAACTTATAAACTCCCAAGACTGAAACAGGAAGAAATAGACAATCAGAATAGACCAGTAACTCATAATGAAATTGAAGCAGTAATCAAAATCTCCAAAAAAACGAAATTCCAGGGCCAGATGGCTTTCTAAGGGAATTCTACCAAACATTTAAAGAAGAAATAATACCTATTCTACTGCAGCTGTTCCAAAAAATAGAAACAGAAGGAAAACTCCCAAACTCCTTTTATGAAGCCAACATTACCCTGATCCCAAAACCAGGCAAAGACCCCATAAAAAGGCAAATTACTGACCAATATTCCTGATGAACATGGATGCCAAAATATTCAACAAGATCCAAGCCAATAGGATGAACTGCACATTAAAAGGATTATTCACAACAACCAACTGGGTTTTATGCCTGGGATACAAGGGTGGTTCAACATTCTCAAATCAATCAACATGGTAGAGTACATTAATAAAATAAAGACAAGAACTATATGATCCTCTCAACTGATGCAGAAAAAGTGTTTGACAAAATACAACATCTGTTCCTCATTAAAACTTCTCAGAGTATAGAGGGAAAATTCTTCAGTATAATAAAAAAAATCTATGAAAAGCTCACAGTGAATATCATCATCACTTTTCCCTTAAGATCAGGAACACAACATGGGTTCCCACTCTCACCACTATTGTTCAATATAATACTAGAAGTCCTAGTCTCAGCAATCAGACAACAGAAAGAAATAAAAGGTATCCAAACTGGCAAAGAAGATGTCAAACTCTCCCTCTTAGCAAATGACTGGATACTTTATGAGGAAAACCCAAAAGACCCCACCCTCAAATTGCTAGAACTCATACAGCAATTTAGCAATGTGGGAGGATACAAAATCAATGCACAGAAATAAGTTGTTTTTCTATACGCTAACAATGTAACTGTAGAAAGAGAAATTAAGGAATCAGTTCCATTCACAATAGCAACAAAAACCATAAGATACCTAGAAATAAATCTAACTAAAGAGGAAAAGGATATATATACTCTAGAAATGTAGAATACTTATGAAAGAAATTGAGGAAGACACAAAAGATGGAAAAATATTCTATGTTCATGGACTGGAAAAATAAACATTGTTAAAATGTCTATCCTCAGAGCAATTTACATTTTCAATGCCATCCCTATTAAAATATCGTTGGCTTTTTTCGAAGAGCTGAAACAACAAAATCGTAAAATTTGTATGGAACCAGAAAAGACTCCAAATTGCCAATGGAAGGATGATAAAGAAAAACAAAGCTGGAAGCATCACAGTGCCTGATGTCAAGTTATACTACAAAGCCATGATCACCAAGACAGCATGGTATTGGCACAAAAACAAACAGAGAGACCAGTGGAATGGAATAGAGACTCTAGAAATGGACCCTCAACTCTGTGGTCAAATAATCTTCAACAAAGCAGGAAAAAAATATACAGTGGAAAAAAGACAGTCTCTTCAATAAATGGTGCTGGGAAAATCGGACAGCTATGTATAGAAGAATGAAACTCGACCATTCTCTTATACCACACACAAATATAAACTCAAAATGGTTAAGGGACCTCAACGTGAGGTAGGAATGTATCAAAATCCTAGAGGAGAACATAGGAAGTAACTTCTTCAAATCGGCGACAGCAACTTTTTTCAAGACATGTCTCCAAAGGCATAGGAAACAAAAGCAAAAATGAACTTTTGGGACTTCATCAAGATCAAAAGCTTCTGCACAGCAAAAGAAATGGTCAACAAGGGGTGCCTGGGCGGCTCAGTCACTAAGCGTCTGCCTTCAGCTCAGGTCCTGATCCCAGGTTCCTCGAAACGAGCCCTGCATCTGGCTCCCTGTTCAGCAGGAAGTCTGCTTCTAACTTGCTCATTCCCCCTGCTTGTATTCCCTCTCTCACTGTGTCTCTCTCTGTCTAATAAAATAAAATCTTAAAAAAAAAAAAATAAGAGGGACGCCTGGGTGGCTCAGTTGGTTAAGCGGCTGCCTTCGGCTCAGGTCATGATCCCAGCGTCCTGGGATCGAGTCCCACATCGGGCTCCTTGCTCAGCAGGGAGCCTGCTTCTCCCTCTGCCTCTGCCTGCCTCTCTGTCTGCCTGTGCTCACTCTCTCTGACAAATAAATAAATAAAATCTTAAAAAAAAAAAAAAGAAATAGTCAACAAAACAAAGAGGTAACCTACAGAATGGGAGAAGATATTTGTAAATGACACTACAGTCAAAGGGCTGATACCCAAGATCTATAAAGAAGTCCTCAAACTCAACACTCAAAAAACAGATAATCACGTCAAAAAATGGGCAGAAGACATGAACAGATACTTCTCCAAAGAAGACATACAAATGGTCAACAGACACATGAAAAAATGCTCAACATCATTAGCCATCATGGAAAAACAAATCAAAACCACAATGAGATACCACCTTATACCAGTTAGAATGGCAAAAATTAACAAAACAGGAAGCAACAAATGTTAATGAGGATTTGGAGAAAAGGGAACTCTCTTATGCTATTGGTGGGAATGCAAGTTGGTACAGCCACTCTGGAAAACAGTACGGAGATTTTTTTAAAATGTTAAGAATAGAGCTACCTTATGACCCAGCAATTACACCACTAGGTATTTACCCCAAAGATACAAACTTAGTGAAAAGAAGGGGCATGTACACCCGAATATTCTTAGCATCAATGTCCACAATAGCCAAACTGTGGAAGGAGCCAAAATGCCCTTCAACAAATAAATGGATAAAGATGTGGTACATCTACATAATGGAATATTATTCAGTCATCAGAAACAATGAATACCCACCATTTGCATCAAGATGGATAGAACTAGAGGGGATTTTGTTAAGTGAAGTAAGTCAAGCAGAGAAAGGCAATTATCATATGGTTTTACTCATATGTGGAATATAAGCAATAGCAAGGAGGACCATAGGGGAAGGGAGAGAAATCCAAAGGGGGAGAAATCAGTGAGGGAGATGAACCATGAGAGACTATGGACCCCAAGAAACAATGGGTATTGAGGAGGGCACATGCTGTAATGAGCACTGGGTGTTATACTTAACTAATGAGTCATCGAACACTACATCAAAAACTAATTATGTACTATAAAGTGGCTAACTGAACATAAAAGAAATAAACTGATAGGAATAGCACAGAAAAAAAAAGAAATCAGAAAAAAAAGGAGAAAATGAAAAAGAAGTATGGTAGAAATAAATTCAAATATATCAGTAATTATAATAAATGTAACTGGATTAAGCCCACCAATCAAAGTGATTTTGGGACTTAATCCCACGAGCCATTTGATCATAACCTGAGCTGAAACAAAGAGTCAGACACTTAACCAACTGAGCCACCCAGGGGCCCCTCACATGTTTTCAGGGTTCATCCTTTCTGATGGAGGCATAATACTCCATAGTGTATATGGACCACATCTTCCTTATCCATTCGTCTGTTGAAGGACATCTTGGTTCTTTCCACAGTTTGGCGACCGTGGTCATTGCTGCTATGAACATTGGAGTACAGATGGCCCTTCTTTTCACTACATCTGTATCTTTGGGGTAAATACCCAGTAGTGCAATTGCAGGGCCCTAGAGAAGCTCTATTTTTAATTCATGGAGGAATCTCCACGTTGTTCTCCAAAGTGGCTGCACCAACTTGCATTCCCACCAACAGTATAAGAGGGTTCCCCTTTCTCTGCATCCTCTCCAACACATGTTGTTTCCTATCTTGCTAATTTTGGCCATTCTAGCTAGTGTAAGGTGGTATCTCAATGTGGTTTTATTTTTTATTTTTTTTAACTTTTTTTTTTTTTTTTTTTTTTTTTTTTTTGTCAGAGAGAGTGAGCAGAGGCAGACAGAGTTCCAGGCAGAGGCAGAGGGAGAAGCAGGCTTCCTCAAGGAGCCCAATGTGGGACTCAATCCCAGAATGCTGGGATCATGACCTGAGCCGAAGGCAGCTGCTTAACCAACTGAGCCACCAGGCGTCCCTCAATGTGGTTTTAATTTGAATCTCCCTGATGGCTAGCGATGATGAACATTTTTTCATGTGTCTGATAGCCATTTGTATGTCTTCATTGGAGAAGTGTCTGTTCATATATTCTGCCCATTTTTTGATATGATTATCTATTTTGTGTGTGTTGAGTTTGAGAAGTTCTTTATAGATCCTGGATATCAACCTTCTGTCTGTACTGTCATTTGTAAATATCTTCTCCCATTCCGTGGGTTGCCTCTTTGTTTTGTTGACTGTTTCATTTGCTTTGCAGAAGCTTTTGATCTTGATGAAGTCCCTAAAGTTCATTTTTGCTTTTGTTTCCTTTGCCTTTGGAGATATATCTTGAAAGAAGTTGCTGTGGCTGATATCAAAGAGGTTACTGCCTATGTTCTCCTCTAGGATTCTGATGGATTCCTGTCTCAGGTTGAGTTCTTTTATCCATTTCAAGTTTATTTTTGTGTATGGTGTAAGAGAATGGTCGAGTTTCATTCTTCTACATATAGCTGTCCAGTTTTCCCAGCACCATTTATTGAAAAGACTGTCTTTTTTCCACTGTATATTTTTTCCTGTTTTGTCGAAGATTATTTGACCATAGAGTTGAGGATCCATATCTGGGCTCTCTACTCTGTTCCACTGGCCTATGTGTCTGTTTTTATGCCAGTACCATGCTGTTTTGGTGATCACAGCTTTGTAGTAAAGCTTGAAATCATGTAGCGTGATGCCGCCAGTTTTATTTTTGTTTTTCAACATTTCCTTAACGATTCAGTGTCTCTTCTGATTCCTTACAAATTTTAGGATTATTTGCTCCAGCTCTTTGAAAAATACCAGTGGAATTTTGATCGGAATGGCATTAAAAGTATATATTTCTCTAGGCAGTACAGACATTTTAACAATGTTTATTCTTCCGATCCAAGAGCATGGAATGGTCTTCCATCTTTTTGTGTCTTCTTCAATTTCTTTCATGAGTGTTCTGTAGTTCCTCGAGTACAGATCCTTTACCTCTTTGGTTAGGTTTATTCCCAGGTATCGTATGGTTCTTGGTGCTATAGTAAATGGAACTGACTCTCTAATTTCCCTTTCTGTATTTTCATTATTAGTGTATAAGAAAGCCACTGATTTCTGTGCATTGACTTTGTATCCTGCCACGTTACTGAATTGCTGTATGAGTTCTAGTAGTTTGGGGGTGGAGTCTTTTGGGTTTTCCATATAAAGAATCATGTCATCTGCGAAGAGAGAGAGTTTGACTTCTTCATTGTCCATTTGGATACCTTTTATTTCTCTTTGTTGTCTGATTGCTGTTGCTAGGACTTCTAATACTATGTTGAACAAGAGTGGTGAGAGTGGGCATCCTTGTCGTGTTCCTGATCTCAACGGGAAGGCTGTGAGCTTTTTCCTATTGAGGATGATATTTGCTGTGGGTCTTTCATAGATAGATTTTATGAAGTTCAGGAATGTTCCCTCTATCCCTATACTTTGAAGCATTTTAATCAGGAACGGATGCTGGATTTTGTCAAATGCTTTTTCTGCATCAACTGAGAGGACCATGTGGTTCTTCTCTCTTCTCTTATTGATTTGTTCTATCACATTGATTGTTTTGCAAATGTTGAACCATCCTTGTAACCCAGGGATGAATCCCACCTGGTCATGGTGGATAATCTTTTTAATGTGCTGTTGGATCCTGTTTGCTAGGATCTTGTTGAGAATCTTAGCATCCATATTCATCAGTGATATTGGTCTGAAATTCTCCTTTTTGGTAGGGTCTTTGCCTGGTTTGGGGATCAGGGTAATGCTGGCTTCATAAAAAGAGTCTGGAAGTTTTCCATCTGCTTCAATTTTTTGAAGCAGCTTCAGGAGAATATGTGTTATTTCTTCTTTGAAAGTTTGGTAGAATTCTCCAGGGAATCCATCAGGTCCTGGGCTCTTGTTTTTTGGGAGGTTTTTGATCACTGCTTCAATCTCGTTACTAGATATCGGTCTATTCAGGTTGTCAATTTCTTCCTGGTTCAATTTTGGGAGTTTATAGTTTTCTAGGAATGCATCCATTTCATCTAGGTTGCTTAGCTTATTGGCATATAACTGTTGATAATAACTTCTGATGATTGTTTCTATTTCCTTGGTGTTAGTTGTGATCTCTCCCTTTTCATTCATAATTTTATTAATTTGGGCTTTCTCTCTTTTCTTTTGGATTAGTGTGGCCAGTGGTTTATCGATCTTATTGATTCTTTCAAAAAACCAGCTTCTAGTTTCATTGATACGTTCTACTGTACCTCTGGTTTCTACCTCATTGATCTCTGCTCTAATCTTGATTATTTCCCTTCTTACGTGTGGAGTTGGTTTGATTTGTTGTTGATTCTCCAGTTCTTTAAGGTGTAGAGACAGCTGGTGTATTCTGGATTTTTCAATTTTTTTGAGGGAGGCTTGGATGGCTATGTATCTCCCCCTTAGGACTGTCTTTGCTGTATCCCATATGTTTTGGACCGAAGTGTCTTCATTCTCATTGGTTTCCATGAATTGTTTAAGTTCTTCTTTGATCTCCTGGTTGATCCAAGCTTTCTTAATCAAGGTGGTCTTTAGCTTCTAGGCGTTTGAGTTCCTTCCAAACTTTTCCTTGTGATTGAGCTCCAGTTTCAAAGCACTGTGATCTGAGAATGTGCAGGGAATAATCTCAGTCTTTTGGTATCGGTTGAGTCCTGATTTGTGACCCAGTATGTCGTCTATTCTTGAGAAGGTTCCATGTGCATCTGAGAAGAATGAGTATTCTGTTGTTTTAGTGTGGAATGTTCTGTATATATCTATGAGGCCCATCTGGTCCAATGTGTCATTCAATGCTCTTGTTTTTTTATTGATTTTCTGCTTTAATGATCTGTCTATTTCTGAGAGAGGTGTGTTAAGATCTCCTACTATTAATGTATTCATATCAATATGACTCTTTATCTTGATTAATAGTTTTCTTATGTAATTGGCTGCTCCCTTATTGGGGGCGTAGATATTTACAATTGTTAGATCATCTTGGTGGATAGTCCCTTTAAGAATTATGTAGTGTCCTTCTGTATCTCTGACTACAGTCTTTAGTTTAAAATCTAATTTTCTGATATAAGAATCACTATCCCGGCCTTCTTTTGAGGCCCATTGGCATGAAAGATGCTTCTCCATCCCTTCACTTTCAGTCTGGGTGTATCTTTAGGTTCAAAATGGGTCTCTTGTAGACAACGTATGGATGGGTCCTGTCATTTTATCCAATCTGCAACCCTGTGTCATTTGATGGGCGCATTTAGGCCATTCACATTGAGAGTGATTATTGATAGATACGTTTTTATTGACATCGTGTTACCTTTGAAGTCTTTCTTTCTGTAGATTGTCTCTATATTTCTGTTCAATGCTATTCTTAGGATTTTTCCTCTTTTATAGACACCCCCCCCCACTTAATATTTCCTGCAGTGTCAGCTTGGTGGTCTCATACTCTTTTAAGCCTTGCCGATCTTGGAAATTCTTTATTTCTCCATTCATTTTGAATGTCAGTCTTGCTGGATAAAGTATTCTTGGCTGCATATTCTTCTCATTTAGTGCCCTGAATATATCTTGCCAGCCCTTTCTGGCTTGCCAGGTCTCTGTGGACAGGTCTGACATTATTCTGATGGGCTTTCCTATGTACGTAAGGAGCTTCTTTGTCCTAGCTGCTTTCAAGAGGGTCTGCCTACAATTATAATTCTTCATTCTTACTATTAGGTGTCTCGAGGACTTTCGAGAATCTATAATCTTGGGGGGAAACCGTTCTGCCTCTAGTACAGGAACGCTGGTTCCGTTCGTGAGATTGGGAAAATTTTCATAAACAACTTGTTCCACTATATCTTCTAGAATTCTTTCTTTCTCCTCCCTTTCAGGGATTCCAATAATTCTGATGGAACGTTTCATGGCATCGTTTATTTCCCTGATTCTGTTTTCGTGGCTTCTAAGCTGTTTGTTCCAGGCTTCCTCCTGATCCTCTCTCTCTGTTTGTCCTCCAGATCGCTAATTCTATCTTCTGTCTCAGTTACCCTAGCTTTTAGAGAATTTAGATTAGATTGGAACTCATTGAGAGCATTTTGAACATCATCCCTGGTGGCTTTCAGTTCTGCCCTAATCAATTCCGTTTGGTCATCCACGGCTTTCTTCAACCTAGCTATTGCCTGGATAATTGTTAGCCTGAATTCCTTTTCTGACATATTGTCTATGTCGATAGCCATTAGCTCTGTTGCAGAAAGAGCTGTATTTTTCTTCGTTGGGCATTCCTCCTCCTTGTCATTTTGGTGAGAGATGACTGAATGGATGTAGCTGGATGTATCAACCGTGGTGCAGTCAAAGTGCACCCTGGAACGCTTCTGAGAAATCAAGATTCCCCACCCGAATGAAAGAAAAAAGAAAAGAAAAAGAAGATAAAGAGAGAGACAGGAAAGAAAGGGAAGATAAAAGAGAAGGCTCAGCCCAAATGGGCCCCAAGGTAAGATTTATGAAGTATACAAACAAAAACAGACAAACAAAAAGACTGATAAAAGTATATGACAAGAGAAATATATATATATATATATATATATATATATATATATATATGAAGTAAAGGAAGAACCTCATCAAAATGAACCCCAAGTATAAGATTTATATACTATCAGGACAAACACAAATACACAGAAACACTGGCAGAAGAAAAAGATGGGAGAGTGGTTATAAATTCTCAGTGTGGGCGAGGAAGGTTATTTTGATTATTCATGGATGTATCTTGATATCTTTGTTAAACGACTCACCTTTCCTAAGATAAAGGGGGATTAAAAATTGGTTTACCTATAGGGGTAGCATTGATTGGGGAAAGGGGGTTACCTTGAAGTTTAACTCTCTATGAATATTAGAAAATAAAAATAAAAAAGGAATAAACTAGACTAAACTAAAATTTTAAAAATATTTTAAAAAATAGAAAAACACAGGTGTATGTATCAAAAAGTTTAGGTTATAAGGCTATTATGGAATTTGATGTACTGGACATCTCACTGTAATGGTCAATAGGTTAAAAAATTATCTATATATTAAAAAAAAATGAACCAGAATAGTGGGAATGAGTTAAAAATAAAAGTTGTCCTATGAAGTAGTAGTGGTTGTTTTCTTGTAGTCTTTTTTTTTTTTCTTTCTTTCCTGGTTGGTTTTCGGGGAGAGGGGACTGCCAAGTGGATTTTCAGTCAATGATGTTCCCTGAGTTAAGTCCTCCTGCCCCCCTCAAGGGGGTGGGCTCTGAGGAAACCGTTTTTTTCAGGCTTTTGTTCTCTGGAGGTTTTTATGTTTGTTCACATATTTTTCTCTCACCTTGACCGCTTTTGATGGTTTTTCGAGGTTTAGAGGAAAGCAAACTGCACCCTGACCTCCCTCTCAGAGAGAAGCCTTAGTCTGCTCCCCTGTGGGTGCCACAGAACCCATATAAATTCCCCCTTGGCTGCTGGCAGAGCAGGTTCTGAGTCACAGTCCCTGGGGACGCAGGTTCTTCTGCTTGTACCCAAAACCAGGGCAGCGGCTGTCTGGGCAGCTCCAGACCACCAGAGAGGTTCCAAGCAGCGATCGCACACTGAGATTTCCCCGCTGGCCCGGGCTGGGAGTGTCTGGTCTTTCTGGGTCTGAGTGCCCACCTTGCACGCACCTCTCTCAGGGGAGGCTGTGGGGTGCGCGCACATCTCAGGCTCTGATAGCACCACGCGGGTCGGAGAGCACCAGGCTGGGCCTTGGCGCATCTGTCTCCGGGGAGAGTGTGGGGCATGCGCGTTTCAGGCTCTGATAGCGCGTGGCAGTGTTCTGCCCTCTGGCGAGGCTGCAGCCCCTCACAGGAGCCGGAACCCTGGCGTTCTAGGCGCGCTGGCGGCTCAGGGACCAAGAGCTGGTTTCTCCGCGGCACTCTCTCTGGCTCAGTGCCATGGGAGGCTGCCCTGGGTCCGGGGACTTAAGCCCCTGTCCCTAGCCACCCCGATTCCCGTAATTTCCCCCCACGATCCTTTGCTCTTTTTGAGTGCTTTCAACCAGTCTCCAAGTTAATGCTGGTCCCCAGATGCAGGGCACTCTCGGATTGGGGTATTTCCCATCGGTCACCTCTGGTGGCTCCCTCCCCCTTTTGTTTATCTTCCAACATCAGTCCGACATTCCCACTCTGCTTTACCTGCCCACTGGCATCTTCTGCCCCTGTAGAGATCCAGAGGGGTATAATTGTGATCTCAGGCTGATTTCATGGGTGATCGGAGTTCTTTGGTAGGTAATCAGCTCACTTTAGGGTACAGGTTGAAACGGTCCCTCCTCCTACTTCCCCGCCATCTTGTCTCCCCCCATTTAGTAATATTTCTTAAAGTAAAATGTATGTATTAGTGATACAATCACACAAGCATTTGGGGGGGTAGTGTTTATATGGTATGTCTTTTTAATCCTTTTAAATTATCTGTGCCTTTTTGTTTCTTGAATCCAATCTGAAAATCTTGTCTTTTAGTTGGAACATTTAGTTCATTTGCATTTAATGTGATTACTGTTATAGTTGGGTTTATGTTCACAATCTTACTGTGAATTTTATTTTATTCATTTTGTTTTTATTTCTACTTATCTTATCTGTTCTTCCTCCATTCCTCCTTTCTTTCATTACTTTGGATTAAACAAGTGTTTTTATTATTCTGTTTGACCTCTTCTATTAGGTTCTTAATTATACCTGTTTGTTTTCTTTTGGTAGTTACCCAGAGCAGTGGTTCTCAAATGTTAGTGTGCATCAGAATCACCTAGAACACTATTCCAACATAGATTTCTGGGCCCTACTTTTAAAGTTTATAATTTAATAAGTCTGGGGGAGGACTGAGAATTTTTACTTCTAAAAAATTCCCAGATGATGTTTATACTGTTACTTTGTTAACTCTTATACTTTGATAATCATTCCTCTAGATTTTAATATGAATCCTTGGCTTATTACAGCTTACATTAAGCTAGTATTTTTAAAAGATTTCTTTATTTTATTATTTTATATATAGAGAAAAAGCACACACACAAGTGTGGGGAGACCAGAGGGAGAGCATCCCCTCTCCACTCCCCACTAAGGACAGTGCTGGGTATGGGGCTTTGTCTCATGACACATGAGGTCATGACCTAAGCAGAAACCAAGAGCTGGATGTTCAACTGAATGAGCCACCCAGAAGCCTCTCTAGATTTTGTTTTTGTTTTTTTTTAAACCACTGTCAAAGGATAAAAACCTTACGATGGTTTATGTACATTTATCTCCCTCCTACAATTCATACAACTGTTATTTTTTCTTTAACTTCTGCGTATAAACTCCACAACATCTTTTTTTTTTTGCTGCTTTGAAATTCAATTTTAAAAACTTAATCACGGGGCACCTGGGTGGCTCAGTTGGTTCAGCATCTGCCTTTGGCTCAGGTCATAATCCTAGGGTGCTGGGACTGAGCGCCAAATCGGGTTCCCTGCTCAGCAGGGAGCCTGCTTCTCCCTCTGCCGCTCCCCCTGCTTGTGCTCTCTGTCTCTCTGTCAAATAAATAAATAAATAAATTCAAAATCTAAAAACTTAATCACATATTTATCTTTTCTGCTGTTCTTCTTTCCTGAAGACCCATGTTGGCCTTTGAATTAATTTTCCTTTAGTCTAAAGAACTACCTTTAATAGTATTCATATTTTGGGTCTGTTGATGATGAATTCTCCCAGTTTTTATTTGTTTGAATAAATTTTTATTTTATCATGATTTCTTAAGGATATTTTAATTAGGTATAAACTGATTTTTTTTTTCTTTTAACACTTTAAATGTCTTTTTATTCTTTTTGGCTTCCATAATTTGTCAGAAAATAAATTATCTTGCTGTTCCTTTTGTAGAAAGTAGATGTGACTTATTTTTCTCTTGCTGCTTTTTATCTTTGCCTTTCAGCGTTTCAACCATAATGTGCTTAATTGTGGCTTCCTTTGTATATATCCTTGCTGTGTACTGGGGTTCACTGACCTTTAATGTTGGGGCAGATGTGAGTCATCAATTTTGGAAATTTCTTGATTATTATCTCTTGAAATATTGCTCTTCCCCACTCTCTTTCATTCTTACCTTCTGGGACTCTTAATTAAACGTACATTTGGTTATTTAGCTATATTCCAAATGTCTCTCTCTCTCTTTTTTTAAAGATTTTATTTATTTATTTGTCAAAGAGAGAGGAGCGAGAGTGAGCACAAGCAGACAGAGTGGCAGGCAGAGGCAGAGGGAGAAGCAGGCTCCCTGCCGAGCAAGGAGCCCGATGTGGGACTCGATCCCAGGATGCTGGGATCAATACGTGAGTTAAAGGCAGCTGCTTAACCAACTGAGCCACCCAGGTGTCCCATCCACATGTCTCTTTTATTCAGTTTTATTCATCCTGTTCTTTTTGTCTCTGTGCCTCATTTCTGGATATTTTCTATTTATCCGTCCTTAAGTTCACTAACTGTATTTTTTCCTCAGTCTAAGCTATTAAAAAAAAAAAAACTATCCAGTGAATTCTCAATTTTAGCTGTTGTATTTTTAAATTACATAATGTACATTATCTTTATAGGTTCCAAATCTGCAAAAATTGTCCATCATTTTATCCAATTTGTCCATCTTTCCCTTTTTCCTTGTGCATATATATGCATACATATATCTCAGGGCTGTGAGATCAAGTCTTGCATCAGGCTCCATGCTCAGTGAGGCGTCTCCTCACTCTGCCCATGACCCCACCCCATGCTCTCTCTCTCTAAAATCAATCTTAAAAAATAATAATATTAAAAGAACCAACTGGACTAATAATGATATTATTTCCCCCTGTAAACTTTCTCCCTTTCTTCTGTTAGATGCATAATTTAAAGGACTGATCATCTTAAGCCCATTAGGAATTGAATTGGATCAGGGCTGCATTCTGGTTTTAGTTAGACTTAGTTTACCTCTCCTTTGTCCTTTTTCTTCAGAGGTGGCTCACTTGGACTTTTTGTTTTTAAGTATATAATGTATTATTTGTTTCAGGGGTACCGGTCTGTGATTCATCAGTCTTACACAACTCACAGCACTCACCATAGCACATAACGCTTCCCAATGTCCACCAGCCACCCATCCTACCCCTCTACTTCCCTCCCCTCCAGCAACCCTCATTTTGTATCCTGAGATTAAGAGTCTCTTATGATTTGTCTCCCTCTCTGGTTTCATCTTGTTTCATTTTCCCTCCCTTACCCTATGATTGTCTTTCTTGTTTCTCAAATTCTTCATATCAGTGAGACCATATAATAATTGTCCTTCTCTGATTGACTTATTTCACTTAGCATAATAGCCTCTAGTTCCATTCACATCGTTGCAAATGGCAAGATTTCATTTTTGATGGCTACATAATATTCCCGTGTGTGTGTGTGTGTGTGTGTGTGTGTGTGTGTGCGTGCGCATGCGTGTGTACCACATCTTCTTTATACATCCATCTGCTGATGGACATCTAGGATCTTTTCATAGTTTGGCTATTGTGGACACTGCAGCTATAAATCAACCTGGACTTTTGATTGATAGTTTAGCAGGTCTCTCTCCTTCAGCTTTTAAAAACTATGAGAGAATCAGTTCTGCCCTTTAGAGGCTTAAAGTTTAGCTCATTAGTTTCCTACCTCATGCAGCTTCAAAATGTGGCAGATGTCTTGAGAGAGAGCCTGGCCAAGTGTTCATGCTGGCTTTCTGTCTCTTTTGAGATTCTGTCTCCAAGCTTTCTGGAGAGACCTTACCTTTCCAATCCAGTTTCCTTCTTGAGTGTGGCCTTCTGCAGCTTTTGATTGATAGTTTGGCTTTTCTCTTTGTCCTCATCCCTGAAACTCTGTCCTTCAAAAGTTTTGAGCTTAGTCTCTCACAACATCAAGTTCAGTATCTGGCAAAAACTTGAGGGAAAGCCCTGTCGTATGGTTGGTGCCGTCCCTCTCTCTAGAAGGAATTTGTCTCCTAAGCATCATAAAATTGAAGATTTTATTCTGCCTTTCTGGACCAGCTCTCCAGGCTCTTTTATACTTCAACATTCAGCAAATATCCAGGGTATGTTTCAGGCTTCTTTAGAGTCAAATCTGGCATGCCTGGACCTATTGGCTTCAAAAACTCACCTGGCTTCTTCTTTGGCCCAGTAGAGTCCCTATGCCAAAAACAGAGTCAATATGACCAGAATTGGTAAATGATCCAAGGAATAAAAGAGCCAGGGATTGTAGCTCACCAGGAGAGCTTTTCCTTCTCTAGAAATTTAGTTCTTCTAGGCTTCGCTCTGCCCACAATTTTCCAACAACTTTAAACATTCAACTTTGTAATTTATTTGTTTCAGTGGGAGCCTAGTCTTTCTACTAAATCCTACCTAAAGTAGAAGTCTCAATACTTACTTTAGGGGTACCACAGATAATCTATTTTCTATTCTGTTTCATTAAAAACAAACTGCTGGTCCGAGCTCACTATTAATCAATGTCAGTATCCACTTTTGAATCACAGTCCCATTTTGAGCAAAGCTGATCTAAACAGGTCTCTGGGAAAAACCAACCTGTCTTGCTGTTTGGAAGAGGCTCATCAAAGCGATATGGGCTAAATGAACCTCAGTCCTCTTAGCAGTATACAAATCCTTGAAGTATGGAATTCTGTCTATATTTTTCCTTGAGTCTGACAAAGTCAGCTTTTGAATTCAAATTAACTTCTCACTGAAAGGCAGGGCAAATTTCATTTTGTTCTACCATTTCTCTCTAGCCTTTTTTCTCAGTCAAAATCAAGTTTTTATGATTTGTGTTAGTCATTCGTATTACAATCTCATTAATCCAAAGTTTTTAGTAGCTTGTCCACAAAGATAAGACAATTTCTTTAAAAAAGAATCCATTCTCCAAAGTACCTCTCTTAAACTTGGCCTTTTCCTCTGTATTATTAGTTTTTTTCCCTTAAGTTATAATAATTCAGTATTTGTGAAAGGGTTTTCAACCACCAAGGACCAAAAGTAGCATGTGTGGCAGCAAAACTGACATGTCGCTCCGCTGCATCAGGGTCTATATACATCATAATCAGAGAATAAAACAACTTGCACAGAGAAATAAGTAAACAAAAACAGAGTCACTGTGTCTAGTTTGCTTTCCCAAGATAAAAGAATCCCTCAAGTTTTGTTTATAAGTACTGACTCCCTCATAAAAGCAATTTTATCAGTTTTTGCAATGATGATAGCTGAAAATTCATAATAACCTTTGTAGCTATGACAATCCTGTAAGACAATTTGTATCTTTTCTTCCATGAGCAGACTAACTATGAGCTAGTCATGTTGGTTCTTTTGTGTTCCTCCATTCTTGTATTCTTTTATTTAGTGAACCAGACATTTTAAAACCTGGGAGTTTCTTATAAACCTTTCTTGAGAGTAAACTTTTCGTTACTAGATGCTGTGTCTCTGAGTATTTCTTTGACGATTACCAAGATTTTATGTATTTATCTACCAGAGATGTATTGAGTAGTTGGAGCTGAGTAAACTGCAACTCAGGGCTCTTTGAGGTATAACTTTTCCCAGTCTTAGGGTGAATCTCTTGTGGAAATAGGGTTTTAATCTAGTTGATTCTATTTCTTTTTATGACCATTTGTTTGGTTTTTGTGTCCCAGTTAATTCTGGTTTTCATGCTGGTTCTGATATGTACACACCCTTATTTCTCCTTTGGCAGCAGCCGTGTTGATAATGTAGTTTTTAATGGCCTGTATGGTCTTTTGAGGTAACAAGTGACACGTATTTGATTGTATTTTATGTTTGTCTTGAGGATTCCGTTAGCTCCTGTCATTTAGATGATCTCTTTCTTTGCCTCTAGGTCTTGAGACCTTGATTTAGTTTCACCAGGAGGTTGGAAAGTTGTTCGTATCACTCAATACAGTACTGATTTATTTTATTGCTGCCTTACTATTGGTGAAACTCTCTGTGTTGTCTTTTATGCTGTGTGCCACTCTGACTCAAATCAAGATAAACATATTTTTGTGCCCTCTGGAGAGGAGAGCAGCTATTGGAGATCTGGAGCTGCCACCATCAGCCAGTTTTGTGTACTTTGACTACATTTGTTCCATCTGTGGCTAATGTTATAAAATCAAAGTTGATGGTTCTTTTAGTGTCATTTAAAAAAGACTTTCCTCCTCAAAAAGAAAGGCATAGCTTTTTATAATAGTCTATTTATTTACAATTATAAACTTCTCTGACAGCAACTTCTGCTGTCCCTTGGGACACTATTAGAGATTAATGGGCCATAAAAGCTGTCATTTGAACACACTATGTAAGGATATCTAATTCCAACAGACAAATTCAGAGAGAACAAAATATACATAATGAATAAAATTTGAAATTGTTTCCACCTAGTTTTAGGACAAAGGGTAGAGACTAGAGAAAGTTTTGCTTGAATGGTACAACCATTCAATTAAGCCTGAATTTGTGATGGAATGAGAATGATTGCTTCTTGACTCTCCTACAGCTTCACGGTCTTTGCAAGAAATCTATAAAGTCTGGGTACATAACTTTTACTCTCTCGTCTTTCAAAAGAAAATAGAAAAGCATAAATAATGAGCCAGGTAAAGATGTGAGAAAGAGTTTGATGCCCCAAAGTAAGGAGTTAATAAATCTAAAGCTGTGCTTCTAGCTCAAGCTACAATCTGACTGGAAAATTACCATAAAAATAGCCTTATTTACAAGTTGACAAAGTAAGTAATGAAATGCAATTTGATAGCAAAGAGAAAAACAGAAAGGAAACTTTAGTATTCTTAAACAAAACTTGAAGAGTTCCTAAATATTTAGGAAATAGAAAAATATGAAAAATAGAAAAGTTTAAGTAATCATATTCCTAATTAAAAGGAATCCTTGGACAAATTAGATTGGTTTAATAATGCTGTATTAAAACAACCATATGTCTTCTTCCTGATTTAATTACAGGGTGAATTAAAATGTTAGTATACTATTCTAACTTATGCAAGATGGGTTTGTTTTCTCATGGAAAGCCTAAATAATTGAACTTTATAGATATTTTTCTAATTCCTAAACTAATCTTAAACTGAATTACTCATTTAATTAATAATCTTTGGATATAAATTATATCTAAGAAACTCATTTGTAGAGAACAAAATAAATACTGGGTTCAACAACCACAGTTTTTACATAGATTTGCCTTTTGTTTTTATACATTGTAAATGACCATTAATTAATAGGTTGAAAAGATACATATGAAAAATTAAGATATGTTGGTATACATGTTCTTTTTTGAAAGAAATGTAAAATAATGTTTGTGAATCTGTCAAGAGGTATAAATCCAAAGTAATAAATTTTTATTTGTCTATCATGGGAAAAGATTGATTTTGTCTTAAAGTCAAATTGTCTGCTTATGCCAGAATGTGACAGAAAATATTAAAGCCAAATTTGAGGGTATATATACAACAGGTTGTAGAAGGTATGAAGGGAAATGGACTTTGTCTTGGTTTTTAATATTCACGAATAATCAATTCAAAAGAAGCATAAAAATGTATGAACTTATTTTATAAAGTTAGCTAGATAAAAATGAATTTATTCATAGGATGGAAAAAAGGACTTGTGAATCCTACTGTATAAAATATGGATGGCATCCCCAAAGAGTAAAACTAGAATCTGGATTTTCTGTTAAATTGACAAATCCATAAGTAAATGTTTACTCTAAACAAAAAACAATTAAGAGGTACTTAGTGCCTAAAAATAGCAGGGTTTTCTTATATTATCAAATTATATTATTTATATTTATAATATATAAATATTTATATATATAATTATTATATATTATCACTCTTGAGAGCCTAACATTTTGTGCTTTTGTCATACCCTTGAACTATTTCTTTTTTTTCCTTGAACTATTTCTTAAACAAAGTCCTTTACCTCTGAAAACGTTTCTAGTATCATTACTTGATGCTAACTTTATTTTAAATATTGCCTGTAACCTTTTTTCTATAGTCACTTACTCATGTTTTCTCCTCTGATAACTTTTTTTTTAATATTTTTATTTATTTGACAGAGATCACAAGTAGGCAAAGAGGCAGGCAGAGAGAGAGGAGGAAGCAGGCTCCCCTCTGAGCAGAGAGCCGGCCTCGGATCTGGATCCCAGGACTCTGAGATCATGATCTGAGCCAAAGGCAGAGGCTTTAACCCACTGAACCACCCAGGCACACCCTGATAACTTTTTTGATATGGCATTTCCCAAATTCAGAATAATAAACTATTACTACGTCTTTTACATAATAATTTTCTTTGGGGTTTCCCAAACAGTTGCTAGAAGCCCCAAAGTTTTGCTAATTTATCCTATGAAAGGAGGAATACTAAAAATAATTAGATATGTTTGGTTGGTATACTGCAGATTTTTTATTAGCTCAAAGCTACCGTAAAAATCATCCAGCTTATCCCCTCCTAAATATGAAAAAAACTTATACAATAGTAAGAGGAGTTTAACCCAAGTTAATTACATTTAAGGAAAATGTATTACTATAAATGTAAAGATATTTTTACCAACTGTCTAACGTTCAGGTTGGACAGAAGCATACACCTATCCATATACAAAGATTGGTACAGTAACTGTTTTTTAAAAATTGATTTTTTAAAAAAAAATTTGTTTGCAGCTGACAATCCTAAAATATTTTATGACATTAATTAAATGAAATTTAATGCCTACTCTGTCTATAAAAGTATTTTTCCTCTCAGGATAATCATTGACTAAAATCTTGCAAAGGGATATGTGTTACTTCAGAAAAAAAACAATTCCACCCCCCACTATTCTAGTATTGTTAGGGCTTTACACATTAACCTAAGCCATTGTGTCTTATCATCCACAGATACTTTCTGCTTTTTTCTTACATTTGCCTGAAGTCCCCGTGATAAGCTACAGAGCAAAAACTGAATCTTCTGGAGGAAACATGAGAAGAACGAAAGCCTCAGTAGACTTTCACCACACTCATAATTGTTGACTCTATAGGGTGTAGGCTCATGGATAACAGATTTTTCAATATAAACTGATGTCAGCATGACAAAAAGATACCTGTCAGCCTACCAAAAGATAAGAGTCAGGATTTCTAGGATTCTTTAAATCCAGAAGCAAATGACTTTGTGAAAGAGTGCTCCACCCGAAATCAGAAAAACAAGAAATAATTACCTAGGATGAAATGAGTTAATTATGGTTAATGCTTTATTTCTAATGGACATCTTCTTTATTTTGAACTATCTATTGGCTACACTACATAAACTGGTATAAACATTCTTTCAATGGTATGTTCCAACTGACCCTTTGGAATTCCAGAAAAAAAATTCTTTGAAAATTCTTGATATAATTTATAAGTAATATATTGCCAAGAAAACATAAAAATAGTGATACTAGAGAAAATGACATAAATGTGTACCACAAAATAGTAAAAATGGTTAAATATTACACAAAATGCCTTTATTAAGTTTCCTTGACTTTTGACAGCCATGTAGCTATTTTGAGTAAGTTCAATAAAGATCTATTCTCCTTCCTATCAAACAGTAATTTAAAAATTGCTTTTGAGTCTGTGGCTATGCCTTAAACCTAATTGAATTAGGTATGGCAAGCCCATTGCTAAGCAACAAGGTCCAAGTAACTTAACAGAGGTGAACTGAATGGCTCTTGGTTCCTGATCTTGGTATATGAGCCTAAGAGCAATATCTTAAACATAAACCAATGACAACCTTAAAGTCTTTACAAAGCCTTGAAAGTTAATCCCTAAGTTTTAGTATCACATGCTCTGTTTAGTTTCACTAAACAGATTATAAAGAGGTCTCTGTGCTTAAGCATCACCCTTTATCACATTCATATAATAAAACTGACCAAATAAACCATCAAAGTAATAATACTGCACCGTAAAATCACTAGGCAAATTTATGCAGTCAAAGCCGGACTTAAAAGGAAATCTGGAGGCAAGATTTACATCTAACCAGATGGGGAAGCAATGCGCATCACATTCCAGAGTCAGAAAACAAAACGAAGTAACACTATACAGTAAGGGGTCAACACAGACTGCTCAAGTTGTGCAAACCTTTCACATTCCAAAGAAAGGTTTGGTCTTTACTCAGCTCCTAAGCGATGACCTCTCCACCCTTGGAATATCCTGTCTGATAATGTTTTTGTTTACCTAAGGGCCTGAGGCCTGACCAGGTAGTCTATGGTGACAATGTGACTTATGATCCACCACGGCCTTGGGCCATACAGTATCAGCTTGATCCGCAGAGGGGCTGGAGACTGAAGGTCAGCCATTTGGGCAGTCAGCTGTGCACTTGTGTGATCAGCCCACAGGGAAAAACCTGGACCCAGAGGCTCGGAGGAGCTTCCCTGCTTGGCGGTACAGCAAGCGTATCATCACGCATCATTGCCAGGAGAATGAAGCGCTGTCTGCATGACTTCACTGGAAGAGGACAACTGGCAGCTCCTGCCTGGTTTTTGCTGGACTTGGCCTTGTGTCCCTTTTTCAGTTGCTTTTTAAAGTCTGTATCCTTTTGCTCTAATAAACCTTAACTGTGAGTATAACAGCTTTTCTAAGTTCTGAGTGTCCTGTTAGTGAATCACTGAATACAAAGGTGATCTTGGGGATTCCCTGCAAACACACTTTGAAACCCTGAGATAAAGTAACATCAGCAAACAAGTTAACCCTGTCTGGTACTTGCTCCTCAAATAAATGAACTCTTGAGTCTTTCCTGTAAGTTATTCTCTAATGAAAACAACTATAGCCCCGATTTTGGAAACATTGATGTCTGAAGATATGTGATGACCTTTTTGGATATGAAGAGATTAAATGCAAACTCGGTGACCTTGATAAGTTTGTAGGTTGCTTTTTTCCTTTAAATGTATATCATACTTTTAATTAAGGCTGTCTTTCTAAAGCTTGATTCCTTTGCAGATTTTCTTTGCATATAAACTCCTCTTTTCTAAATGCTTTGGTCTCTAAGTAGTTTAAGTTTTATTTCAGTACATGGTAGCTTGACTCAACAGCATTTTAATAGATTGGTTAAGAGAAATGCTATTTTGTGCGGAACATTCCTAGGAATGTTCTGAAGTGGCTCTGAGAATTTTGAAATCACAGGCAAATGTCCTACACAAATATCAAAGTCACACAGCCCTCCATCTACTTGAGACGTATACTGTAAATGAACAAAAAGAAAATACCCTATCTGAAAATGTGGCATAGGGGCCTAGCATTTAAATCATACCAGAGAGAATCAAGGTATAAGATAACAGATACAAATTCTTCCAAGTTTATCGAACAGAGAAGTTATATACATAAAATCATAGAATAAGTTTTTAAAATACCTGTTACTTTAGAGATTAAAAGCAATTCTGAACTTGGAAATAATTTCTTTTAACTCTGGTACTGAATTTCTTAGCTTCAAATTTGTAGTTTATTTTTGGGAAAGCAGAAGATAATCCTTTTTATGTTGTGTTCAAGCATTCAATAGTTAAGATATTAGTAGCACTGTTCTTTCATAGGCATTACATATTTTAGATTTGGCTATTTCTGAAAATATTTTTAAGGTATTAAACATTTTTCTTTTGCTAGAAATTATAAACTATAAAACCATAAATATTCCATGGAATCCTCAGGAGTGTTTTTCAATTTCATTTAAAATGGGCTTCCAGTGTACCAATATGATTTATGTTTTAAATAACACATTTGTAAAGTTAAAAGGACCTACAGTGAAGAGAAGTGAAATACTTTCTAGTTCAGCAAGATGATTCTGGACAACTGCCCTGTAAACATCAATCTTTTACTTCAGACAAGAAATGATTCACATTCTGTACCAGTTCAGTAATAGATTTTTCTAAGAAATACAAGTCAATGTCCATTTAACTTTAAAGAACACTAACCAAAAAATCCCTTCCAATGTTTTTCTGAAGTTATCCTAAAATTTACTTCATCTGGCTATGTAAAATTAGGTCAAAAGTTTATTATTTTAGCTCTGACTAGAGGGCCTGTTCACCTGACCAACCTCCTTTCCTAAAGACTAAGATCTCTTTGTTTAAGCAACTTCAGTAATTTGTAGTGAATAAACTTTTGCCAAGTGGGTAGAGTCCCATTGTAATGAACAGAGTTCCAATGTTTACCTCCCCACGGCACTTCTTCCTCTGTTCTCACCATAATTCAGAGCTGATATGGCTGCCAAGAAATACATTGAGGAGGATATCAAAAGTCACAGAAATGTAACCCCTTAGTAGTACTTTATTTAATGAAGCTATTTTTCAGGTAAGATATTTATTATCTATTCCATCTGCTCACTCATGTAAAATTATTCTATCAGGTCTAATGCTAAGTAAAATGACATGATTTTTAAAAAGTGCCACATTGGTAAGATATCAGATTTTTAATTTTTTCTTTGTGTTGAATGTTGATGCTCAGGTTTGTCAAGGATAAATCTTTGCTCATTTCAGATTCAGGACATGCACAGTTTCTTTTTCTCACAAATCTCCTATCTTTATTAATTTTAAAACTGTCTTAAAACAGAACAAATTTGGGCGCCTGGGTGGCTCAGTGGGTTAAGCCGCTGCCTTCGGCTCAGGTCATGATCTCAGAGTCTGGGATCGAGTCCCGCATCGGGCTCTCTGCTCGGCGGAGAGCCTGCTTCCCTCTCTCTCTCTCTTCCTGCCTCTCCATCTACTTGTGATTTCTCTCTGTCAAATAAATAAATAAAATCTTTAAAAAAAAAAAATAAAAAAAAAAATAAAAAAAACAGAACAAATTTGTTTCCTAACCATAGACCCATACTTGGTTAGATTCCACACAGAGGCAGTGACTAGACAGCAACAGCAACAATGGATGAGGAATAATGAGGCCATTCGTTAAGGGATTCATGTTGAATACATTTATTTGTGCCCACATTAGAGAAGTGAAATTTCTCTAATACAGGTTGCTCAGTGTTTTTTTTTTTTTTTAAAGATTTTATTTATTTATTTGACAGTGAGAAATCACAAGTAGTCAGAGAGGCAGGCAGAGAGAGAGAGAGGGAAGCAGGCTCCCCGCTGAGCAGAGAGCCCGATGCGGGACTCGATCCCAGGATCCTGAGATCATGACCTGAGCCGAAGGCAGCGGCTTAACCCACTGAGCCACCCAGGCGCCCCTGCTCAGTGTTTGAAAAGAGTATTCTATAGACCAGGAAATGTAATGGTATTAAATGGGACTTCTATCTGTAAAATATATAAAACAGATTTGTAGCATTACCAGGATAAGCAATGGGTTGTCACAAGCCATATAGGGGATTGGGGAGTATTCCTATTTTATTTTATTTTATTTTAAAGGGACATTACAGAGGTGACTGAATTGATTTTTTTTTTTTTAAGATTTTATTTATTTGTCAGATTGAGTGAGCACAGGCAGACAGAGTGGCAGGCGAAGGCAGAGGGAGAAGCAGGCTCCCTGCTGAGCAAGGATGCTGGGATCATGACCTGAGTCGAAGGCAGCCGCCCAGGCATCCCAGGAGTATTCCTATTTTAAACTGGTTCTCTCTCTTTCCCCCACGTCTTTCAAATTCATTCTGTCTGAATATTTATTATGAGCCAACTTTTTCTTCCTTAAATAACATTTAGGACTACGTTTTAAATTATAATCCAGTATTCACAGAGTTTCACAAAAACACTGACTACCTTCTCTGTGTATTTTCAGTGCTATGCTAATATTTGAAAATTGTTCATAGAGACCCATTAAATGGATTTCACAATCCATTAATAGGACATGACCTGCAGTTTGAGAAACACTGACTTAGTCCAACCAATGAGGACGCTGAAGAGTGAGGAAATCGAGTGGCTTAAGTTTATAAGAAAAGTGAGTGGTGATCATTTGCATAATTCTGTACAGGCCAATAATTGGTCTCTAGAATACAACTTTTCTGTAAAATATTATTTTTCTGTTTTAGTCTAAGTCATTATTGCTTTTTTTTTTTACCCTCTTCATTCTCTACTGCCTTCCCATTTTACTTAGGTGTTTCATACCCATTTTTTCTACTCATAATTTGATACATGGTTATGTGGACAACACTTGTTTGAAATTCATGCTAAGCGAACTGGTATCGTCAATCCATAAGAATTAAGAATCCATAAGAATTAAGAATCCTAGACCAATACTGCCACCAGGTGAAAAAGCAAATGAAAGCTATATATATCAAGAAAGAGAATGAAGAAATACAAATAGGTTCCACTTTACCTATCAACAGATGATGAACAAAAATTTAGTAGCCAAATATTTAAGCATCTTCTCTGGAATGGTCATTATACCTCTATGTCACCTACTGTTTTCTTCCTTCTGTTATATTTGTTTCCTCTTATCAGGCTATGGGCAACTTGAAGAGAGAATCCATGCATAATTTGGCTTTGAATCTCCCATCTAGCACAGTATCTTGGAGATCAACAAAGACTTGATTAGAGATCAGGAAATACTTGCTGACTGAACAAGTCTGTCATACCAATATACAAATAAAGAACTACCTTGGCTCTCTAACCTCTTCCTCTTGGCATCATAAAATCAAAGAAAGCATCATCCTGACTGCCTTTTTTCTTTACCCCCAAACAACAAACAATAAAATACTGGCATATTTTAACCAGGAATTATGTAAAATTTGGTCACATATCCTTGAAAGATCCAACAGTAGCACAATTGAACTGGTGCCTAAAGCAGCTGTACATGACCCAATATGCTTACTCAGATGAGATCACCAAAGGCGGTTAACACAATTTCATGACATGTCATTATTAAATATTTACTGAGAAGGCTACTACTTACAGGCAAGTATTATGTGGGTGCGGGGCTACAGTAACAAGCAAGAAAGGATCTTGCCTTTAGGGAACTTTCGGTCTATGGGAAAGACAAACAAGTGATAACAAGAAAGTGTTCGAGGTGCAAAGATAGGAGAAATACCTAGAAGTGCCAGTGAAGCCAGATCTGGGAGATGGGAGAGGAGTATGAAGGGGAGACTTAGAGAGGACTTCCGTGAGGAAGCAGTGCATTGAGACCTGGAGAACGGGGGAAGGATAGATAAGCAGTATCTACAGCGGAGAAACCTAGGCAGAGAGTAAGAAGGACAACTTTACCCTTATTTAAAAGATAATCAGAACTTTTTATCTTTTTTTTTTTTGACAGATAATTCTTAATTCCTAACATCCCTTCTCTAACCACACTGTGTCCAGTCTCCTAACACTGTAGAGCGCTGAACGGGTCATTAATATGGTAGACCGCTGAACTTGGATTGTCACAGAACTGCCTCAGAGTATAAAGTAACAAGAGATCAATTTGCTTCTCTGTTATGTTCTGCTGAAATTGTTAATGCACACAGGTACCCACTGGACCATTTGTATATAATAAAAAATAAATTGGGGGGTGTGTGCTAATTGTAATTCTAATAATTGCCTATGGCACCTAGTAGGATCTAGTACCAAATGAGAATTCAGTGACTCTGTATGAACAAGCAGAACATTCCCAAAAATCCCACCAGGGAAACAAAAAATCCACTTTATTCTTTAAATGACTAATTCACAAATACAATAAAAACAAACTCTGCCCTAGACAATATTATAAAACTTTAAACTTTACAATTTTGCTATGATTAATTCTCCTTCTTTAACAAAACATAAAAAAGGAATTAAAGGAGAAAAGTTACATGAACATAAGTTTATAGGTTATGAAGAAAAAGGCTGAAGCTTTGGCAAGGTCTGTTTAATCACCAAGAAACAAATCTAGTTTTACATTGATGGCAGTCAATTTTACTTTTATTTATCCTCATTTCATTTTAATCAAAAGGTGCCATGGCACCCATATGGAGTTTTTTTTTGTTTGTTTGTTTTGTTTTGTTTTTTCCCCTCACAGATGCTATTATTCCATAGAGAGGTTTGTCTTGTTATACATTCTGGGAGTCAGCTTGAACTTATCTAAACTTCACATACAATTAAATGTTCTCAGTACATACAGCTTTAGTTACAGCTGAATAGAGTTCCAGGAAACCCCATTAGGAGTTTCACTATTTACTCTACACCAACAATAGCAGCTGGCACATTTTTGGCCATAGTGAGCACTCCTTTCATTGTGCGTAACAAACCAGACTTTTCCCCTTAGTTTGAGTCTCACCACACTGCAAGTCAAATTTTAATGTAATTTTTTGATGTCTTATCACAGATTAAGACACTCCTTTAGAGTTCAAATTGAAGTTTTAGAGGAAAATGACTCTAAAAATCTCAAAAACTTTTCAGTACACTATCACCACTTGCTAAAGCTCACTATTTTAAGATCTCCTTTAATCTTGCTCTGCTGAAAACCGAACATTTCCCTCCAACCCTCCTATGCTCAGCTACACAACCTAATAAAAATGGACTAGGTTACCAACGACCCACACAGGTACAGTTAATCCAAGATTCCAACTGCTGTTTCTACGATTAGAGTACTCACAATACCTGCGAGGTTAAACACTCAAACTTCTTAGTTTCACAGTTTCATCAAATCTGAGACCGGTCCTGCCTAGAAAGTTCCAACTTCATTTTTTTTTTTTCCATTTCTGATTAAATAAAAAACAAACAAACCTGTTTTTCACTGAAGTGAGCAAAATCAATGATATCCTACCGAGTTTCTGCTAGGCAGAGCACAGCTGCGGGGTTGCTACAGTAACTCGGGAACACTGACCACAGATTGCCCCTGTCCAGGAAGGAAATCACTCGCTCCACCCCCTGAGGAGTCAAGGGCTCTGGCAAGCAGCCGTCTGCAAGCCGGACATGTTTTTAGCTCAGTAGCTGTGATGGAGCAACAAGAGACAATTTTTTAGTGTCTCTCCATAATAGTTGTTACCCAACAACCCAGTCTCCAAACCAAGTGGCTGTGTGGGATTGTGTATTTCTTCTGCACCATGGTAAGACCATATTCTTCCCCCACCTCACTAGAAACCTGAGCTAGGGAATAAGCCAAAATAACTTCCTCCCAGACACACAGGCAAAAAAACCAAAAAAGCAAAAAAACAAACGAAACAACAATCCAAAAAACCAAATCCAAGTAATTAGAATATTTCCACTTTTACGAAGAATACATTTCGCTTCCTGCTTTCAGGCTTTAAGCCATGCAAACTCAGGTTCTCTGACCACTTTTGGTCGGGGAGGGCAGTCAGATTTAATATTTATTGAATTTTTACTCAGCACCAACCCTTCTGCGGGGGGCTTTGACGTGTTATTTCATTTACTCCTCGCAACAGTCCTGTGAGGTAGGTTAACAATACAATCCCTACTTAACAAATAAGAAATGGAGCCTCCAAATTTACTTGATTGTCCAAGCTATTAAAAGCCTAGAGTCAAAATTTGAACCCGAGTCTCCTAATTCTGAAGTCTTATGGTTTTTCTCCTACACAACACCGATTTTCCAAGAAAACTCTTCAGTGCTTAACTGAAATATTCAAGCATTCCTAAAATGACTCTGTTTTTGTTTTAGCAATACATTTTTTGCAAGTAATGACTTCACTACTGATAAGCTAAGTAGAGCCAACCACCTTCCTAAATGCATAGAGAACAAAGGCACAGAAGGGTATCGGGCTGCATTATGGTCTAGTGAGGTTTCCGCTAAGTTGAAACGATAGCACTCACATTCTTGAGGAGGAAAGGCAAAGTTGAAAAGTAGATAAAGTGATGAAAATGAATTTAGATGAAGCAACATCTCTGGGACTGAAGAAGCTGTAGAGGGAGAGGGAATAAGAGTGGGTGAAGGACACATGCAGTACTTCAGCCAGAGAGAATCTTTCATCTCTATCATAATTTACTTTCCAGGATAATTCCACGTATTCATCCATTTTCAGTTATTTCCCCACTTCGGGTCTGGAAGGTCCTCTTACATAACACCTCTTTTCTCAATGAGAATGAATCAGAGTTTTCCTCTTCCCTCACCAGAAATTCCATAATTACCCCCTTCCTCCTATATTCTGTTAGGGATTTTCCTGGGAGGATTATCTTTAACATAATTGCTTTTCCTAGCTCCTCCAGATCTTGCCCTGAAAATTCTTTCATACCTATAGCTTGATTATTCCCCCAGCTGTAGAATGGACTAGGTTACCTGTCCTTTTGGAGTCACCATCTCCAACTCTGTCCTTTTGGAGTCACCATCTCTTAAACTGCTACCCGAGCTTCTGAGTTCCTCCCTTCTATTACGCCTTTTCTGTCAGTCTTCTATTTCTACTTCAGTTGAGGACTTCAATTCTCTAGTTGCCCCAAAGGATTTCAGTGAAAAACCAAAAAAGTTCTAAAGAGCATACTAGTTTCCATAAGTTTCTAAACAGGTCAACAAGTGTAAATTTATTATAAAGCATTCATATACAAAGAAATCACTTAGGACATCACTGATTTTAAAATATTTTAAAAATGTATCATATTCCTCTGAGTTTTTTTTATTGGATAGGTAATAAAATGTCCAATTTACTTTTCCTATACTTTGTTATAAAAGTGGGTACTGGAATTCATATTCTTAATTTATATTGATGATTATATATAATGCAAAGACTAAAATGCATCAAAAGTTTTAGATATAAAGGAATAAGGTGAGTCACTGGTTTTAAAAAGCAGCCCTGGATTTGTAAAAGAGAACAGGAACTACAGAAAGAGGCTTCTGTACTTGAGTTACTGTAATCTAAAAATAAAGTAACCACGAGTTTGTATTTGTAATTGTCACATTAAAAACTTGGGCTAAAGGCCTCTTTACAGAGCTCTTATATTTCCAAAAAAGAAAAGTATTTCACAGCTCTAAAGTAAGATAGGGAGGAAGCATCACGAAAAGTAAAAGACTTTCATTATTGTGTTCATTTTACATTGGTTCTTAAGGTTACAGGCCTACTAAATGAAAAAGTGGAATGGTACTTGTATCTCAAAATTTAACTCAATTTTAAGTATCACTAATCCAGTATAAATTCTTCGACTTAGTTTAAGAAATCTGCAAAGTGAACAATGTGTCTAAAACATGGACAGATTAGGTATTTCAGTCAGTAAGAGAAAAAAAGCACAGTCATTTATTATTTGTGACTCTTAGAAGGTCATTAGGCATTGATTTAAAAAATACTACAACTTGACACTTCATAGGGACTAGAAACATAATTCAAAATTTCATAAAGGTATATTAAATTAAAACCACTCTAGACAATTCAAGATGTCACTGACAGAGTTCATTTAAGGTGACAGTTTTACTATTGTGTTACTGTTCCCACATGATATCATCTCTTCTCAATTTCATTTGAAGATTATGGACTTGTACTGGATGAAAGTTGCTGTTCTTCTGAAGAGAGTTAGTTAGCAAACATTTTCTGGGACTGTTTTTTATGGGCTTTGATCCTTTAAGGTTGTTCTCTTCTCGCTGAATCCCTGAAGCTTCACTCATCTTTGAGTTTTGAACTTTTTGCTGCAGTTTACGGACCTGGAAAGAAAAAAAAAATCTAACATTTTAGTAAAAAAAAAGATATTAAAAATATACCCTAAAATAGGTGGATTGATGTTATAAAGATTACATGAAATTTAAAAATTTCATTAGATCTTTATTTATTGAATACCTGTTATATGCCTAACACTGGGCTTGTTAGGTAAAAATACCATGAATAAAACAATCTTTGCTCTCAAAAAGTTTATTGCTCTTATCAGTGAAAGAAAAGCATATACACAACAACTAGAAAATAATTTAGGCTGGGATAACTCTGAGTAGGACAAAAAGTGTTTATTTGAGAAGACTAAAGTAGGATTTGATCAATGTGGGCTGAGAAAATCAAGAACTCAGAAAAGCGGAGAGGAAGATTTGTAAGGGATATGAAATGAGTAAAAACTGGAGAATAGAGACAAGAGAAAAAGGACCTTTCAGGTGGTATTAAGCAAAGCAAAGATCTGGTACTAGGAATGAGAATTGAATTTACAGAGTCAAATGTGTTATATATAAATTCCTGAATTTAAAGTGCTACTGAATGCCAGTGCAAAAAAAAAAAAAAGGTTTCATTCAGTAGTATTTGGTAACAGTTGGGTAGACAGAATTAAACAAAATAAAACCTATTAACTTGCCAAAACTCATTTCTGCCAAGCCTAGTCCATTACTTAGTCTGTTTCACTCATGCATAGGCCTAATTTTCTAGAGCTGATCCACACATTGGCTAAGAACCTGGTATTTGCCCAAGGCCATTTTAATTGCAGAGATTAAATTTATCATGATAAAATGCTTGAAAATTTATACTGCTACGGCTGTAATAGAACATAAATAATATTTTTCAAAATATAATTGATGTACATTAAAAATATGGCTATTTTTCTACTCTCTTCAAATTTCTCCTATGCAATTCTAAGAAAGTGTTTAAGTTAATCTTCACCCTAACACAATCACACAAAAAAATTTACTTTAGTAGAGCCTTATAAGCCAGTAAAGTGGAAATATTTGCTTCAAAAGTCTCATTTCCTCTTTTTCTCTTTATTGGTCATAGGAGAAAAAAGGCAGTAAAATTCTGAATCCTTTATTACTTTTCTATAAAAGTGAGGAGGGCTTTCTTGTAAGCCTAATATACCACCAACTTCTATGAATGCTGATTATTCTATAGGCAGATAAGCTACATGATGTGGTTTGAAGGTTCCTGGAAAGACTCCCTCTGCCTTCTGCTCCAACAGCTTAACAGTGCTAGAATTCCAATCTATGGAATCATTGTCTTGGGATAAAATAGAATATTCCATGATTATAATATTCCATATTCTATGATTACAATATTCCATGATTCTTCTGTTAAAATATTAAAACTGTTATATATCTTAGTTATTCAGAATTCACGTGCAAGGAGAGAGAACCCCTTAACATCAGACTGTAGCTGGCTAAGCACAGGTCCCCAGGGAATGGAACACAGCATAATTTGATCGGAGAAAGCAGAAATAGTGGTTTTAGCATTAGAGTACTGCTTGAGGAGCCAGGTTTATCTATGGTACTGAAGTAGAGACCTGTCAACATAAAGGGCTTCATTAAGGCATTAGGGATAGGAGAGATAAAGGGAAAGAATGGTTAAAAGGGTAACCTGGGGGGCTGCAAAGCAAACAGTCTACCTCACAATTTTCCCAAGGCCATTTTTGAATACATAACTAAACTTTCTTGTTCTTCTTAACTTTACATTATCTTGAAGAGTTAAGTGGGAGGCAATGTTATTCCAATGGAATAGATGGCTCTGTAAGAGGCCTTTGGGATTCCTGCCATCTTTTTACTAAGCTACACATATAGACCTTAAATTTGAAGGATCATACGGAAATAGAACACTGACTCCAGATGTATCCTTTTTTTAAATAATTTTTTATTTTTTAAATTTCTTTTCAGTGTACCAGAATTCATTGTTTATGTACTACACCCAGGGCTCCATGCAGTATGTGCCCTCCTTAATACCCAGCACTAGGCTCACCCAACTTCCCACCCCCTGCCCCTTCAAAACCCTCAGATTGTTTTTCAGAGTCCATAGTCTCTCATGGTTCCTCTCCCCATCTAATTTTCCCCAACTCCCTTCTCCTCTCCATCTCCTCATGTCTTTCATGATGTATCTCTTTATTAAAATCTTTTACTAAAGCCTTCTTACATTGGCTTGATGCTTCAACAGTTTGGAAATCTGTTCTTCTTTAATTTCCATTTTCTTGACTAAATGCTCTAGTTCACATTCAATGTCTTCACAGACCGAATGACTTTCAGTGTCCTTCATTTGATTCAGTAGTTCTTCATGCTCCCTATGAAAGAAAAGCAAATATCAAGCACTGTTATGACTTATACTATATATCTTTGATATAATTAAACAGTATTCTGTTCAATCATAAATTTTTGTCCATTAAATATTAATTTTCAAAGACAGTCTTTTTACATAGAGTTATCTAATAATCTATGATAAATATAAAAGGCTCTTATGATTTGAGATTAGATAAATTTAGAAATATCTTAGACTTAGGGTCTTAAAGGACCTTAAAATAAAGTCTGAATTCTTGATGTTCATAGCTAAATGTAATAAAATATTCTGATGTCCTTAGCTAAAAGCATTAAAGGACTCTCTTTAGTTCCAACTTTGGAATTCTTAATATAGGGTGTTTGGGAAGAACTGCAGCTATAAAAATATTTGCCCAAGAAATCTCTAGATTTGGTGATAGCCCACTTAAAGGAATGCTGTCAAGAGAACCAGCTGTATCTTCTACAGACATCTTAGTTCAACGAGTTAGCTACCCAAATCTCGTATTTCCTGGAATTCTTGCTGAATATATATTTAAAGTAGGGGCCTAAAATATGTATCCCACTCAGAATCTTATTTACTATGGATGCTTCAAAACTTATAATGCAGACCAGCCAGAGTTTAAAACAAGGAATTGCTTTCCTACTTGTCTAATGAAATCTCACTTAATTGAAAAGATTATAAAAAACAAAAGGAGAATCTTTCTTATAAAAGCACTTGTGGGTTATAATTGAAGGTCACCAGACTGTATCTGTTAGAATGACAGTAGTATTTTTCTAACAGGTCAGATCTTGGCAACACAGAAACTCCTTAGATTGGAAAAGTCGTAATTATACACAGGTGGAAACTTAAATACTATCAGTAAATACTGTGAAAAATCAGTGACAACTACTCTGCAGATCCAAATAAATCCAATCTAAAGCAAGGCCTTTAAGAATTCATAAGTGGGGGGCGCCTGGGTGGCTCAGTGGGTTAAGCTGCTGCCTTCGGCTCAGGTCATGATCTCAGAGTCCTGGGATCGAGTCCCACATCGGGCTCTCTGCTCAGCAGGGAGCCTGCTTCCTCCTCTCTCTCTGCCTGCCTCTCTGCCTAACTTGTGATCTCTCTCTCTGTCAAATAAATAAATAAATAAATCTTTAAAAAAAAAAAAAAAAAGAATTCATAAGTGGAATTATTCTTAAGACTGAGAAGAAAAAAATAGCTATATATCTCGCTAGTTCTGATAAAGAATAGAAATACTTACATACTCATTTGGTCCAGCTCATCCTGCATTGCCATCAAAAGTTCAGACAAACTGTCACCAATAGAAATGGAAATTTTTGAATCAGAAGGTTCAGCTTTACCCTGGGAAGTTGTTCTTAGAGGCTTGTAGAGACATGGAGGCTCAGTAACTTCAGGAAGTTTCTGACAGGTATGTGGCCCATAATGTTGCATCAATTGCAGGAGGCTTTGCATACTTGAATTCACGGAACAGCTTGCACTGGCAGACTTTGGGGGAAAAGAAATAGCTAAGAACAGCTTCAAATGACTCATGGCATTTAAATGGCACTCACAACAAAGCAGGAGTGGGTCTGAACAAGTACCTTCATTTTTCCCTTCTCACCTTCTCAGCCACAATAGGCAGTGATCCAAACTTTGAGTAAGTTTGCTGAGGTGGTCCTCCCTTTAAACATTTAGTTTTCTAAATATTGACAAAAAAGTAAACAAAAATTGTTTTAAAAGACATTTATGGCATAATGAAGTCTCAAAGTTCAACAGGAAACAATCTGATTAGAATATAAGCAAAAAATATGGATAGGCATTTCACTGAAGAGGTCACAGAGAGGCCAATAAACACACAAAAAGATCTGCGACATCATTAGCCATTAGGAAAATGCAGGTTGCAATGAAACATGGCTATATACCTATCAGAATGGCCAAAATAAAGAACAGTGCCAATACCAAATGCTGGCAAAGAAGTGGAGAAGCCAGATCGCTCACGCATGGTTTGTTGGAATACAAAATAATATAAACTTTCAAAAATAATTTGACAGTTTCTTGTAAAACTAAATGTGTGCTTATATGGTAAGTATATATGATGATTCTGCAATTATTCTCTTGGACATTTAACCCAGAAAATGAAAATCAATGTTCACACAAAAACCTACACACAAATGATCATAGCAGCTTTATTTGTGATAGTCAAAAACTGAAATGAATCCAAATCTGCTTCAACCGGATCCAGCAAATACCAACACATGCCTTTTATTTCAGTGTAGTATTTCGTGTTGTGGATGTACTCCAGCTTACTCACTGACAGCAATGCAGGATGAGCTAGACCAAATGAGTACATAAGTATCTTCATTCTTTATCAGAAGAAGTAGCAAGATATATAGGTATCTTTTTTCTTCTCAGTGTTAAGAACAATGTCACTTATGAATTCTTCAAGACCTTGCTTAGATTTGGATTTATTTGGATCTGCAGAGTAGTTGTCACTGATTTTTCACTGTATTTATTGATAGTATTTAAGTTTCCACCTGTGTATAATGACTACTTTTCTGATCTAAGGGGTTTCTGTGTTGCCAAGATCTGACCTGTTAGATAAATATTACTGTTATTCTAACAGATACGGTCTGGGGACCTTAAGTTATAAAAAGCTGCTTCTAGGATCTATTGTGTTGTTATTATCTTTTGTGCCGTTTGGTGCAGAATACATTTCTATAAGAGTTTAGTACTAGGGGCAGCTTGAGGGAGGCTTTGGTCCCTCTGTGCCTGTGTCTGGCAGAGTTGGTGTGAGATGAAGAGACGATCCTTCCCCGTGTGCAGCCTTTGAGCACACACTGAGACAGTGAGGAGCCAGATGAAAGGCGCTGGTTATGACACTGAAGCGGATTAATACGGAACTTCGTGATTCGGTCCATAACCCTCTAACATAATATTCTGCACGTCTGCTGGGGATGATACCTTTCATTAGCAAGCCACAATCATGGAACTTAATGACAACCCTTATCAAGCTGGTGTATTCTTTTTGACAGTTCGTTTTCTCCTTCAAACCAGCTAAGTTTGCATTTGCAACAAGAATTTATCAACCTGATATTAACAGTAATGGTAGCTATTGGTCTCAATGTTCTAAGATCACAGTGATGTGCTGCTTTAACTATTTCTAAAATTCTTTCATCTCTTTGTTCACTGTTACGTGACCCCCTAGTCTCAGAGATTGCTTGGTTCTATAAAACAGAGATAAGTACAACAGAGTATCTTGGAAATGGACTCCGAAGTAGGTCATGTGATGCTACCATAAGGTCAGAATAACCTGCATTATAGCTGGAATAAAATTTAAACTACTGTTTATTTTTTTGATTTTCTTATCCAGTTTATCCTTGTCAGACTTATTTTTTGTTTATTTCCCTCCATTCATTCACACGCTCATCTGACAGACTTGAGTTCTTCCAGCTTTAGACATTAACTGCTTTTAAAAACTACAAGGTATTTATAAAAGAAGAGTTGCCCAAGATTCAGAATTAAAAAAAAAAAAAAAAGATTTTTTTTTTTTTTTTGGGGGGGGTGGGAGTGGGGGAGTTGTGCAGAGGGAGAGGGAGAGAATCTCAAGCAGATTGCACCAAGCACTGAACCTGACATGTGACTCCATTCCACGACCCTGAGATCATGATCTGAGATGAAATCAGGTGACACTCAACTGACTGAGACACCTGCTACCCCCAAGATTCAGAATTTTTTAAAAAATGGAACATGTGTATTATTTGGCCGGTGTCTTCACTCTAACTTGGTTATGAGATGAAAACCATTCCTCCCTGCTCTAACATGCTGAAGAAATCATGGGGGGTGGGGTGGAGATGGATGCTCAGTTGTCACAGGAGAGCAAGCAACATAATTTAAGCATCCATTCTTTAGCCTTCCATCAAGAGAGATTTGGGTTACATGATATACTTTATGCTCATAACTGCTATGACTGGAGAATTGGTATTAATTTATAGCATCAGCAGAACAGAAACTATGATGTATTTTATGCAGGTTAATAATGAAATGATATGTTCTTGTTCTACAGAGAATGGAAATTTGAAGTCAAATACTCTTTGCATTCCAAAACAGAATCTCAAATATTTTTTTAAATTTTCATTTAATTTAAATTATTAGGAGGCTTGGAGCTCATAGTTAATCTACCTTCTAATACACTGTTTAATATTGCTCTGAGCAAATGATGAAAGTTGTCAATGGATCAGTGATCAACTAATAGCTCTGCTAGTAACTTAAATTTATTTTTCTATCAATAAAGTTGCACAAATTGAAAAAAATAGTTTAGTACTAGGAAAACGTCTATCTTTCTAGAAAAATTGGAATGCTTACTGTTGTTTCACAAATATACCTACTGTCACATGGTCTTTTTTGCTTTGGTTGTCAAGTAAACTCAAAACTAGGTTTTGCCTGGGGCACCTGCGTGGTTTCGTTAATTAAGCTTCTTCCTTCGGCTTAGGTCATGATCCCACAGTCCTGGGATCAAGTCCCACTTTGGACTCCTTGCTCAGCAGGAGCCTGCTTCTCCCTCTGCCTGCTCTGTCTGCTACTTCCCATGCTTATGCTCTCTCTCTCTGACAAATAAACAAATACAATCTTAAAAAACAACCAACCAACCAACCGAGGTTTTGTGCTCAACTGCTGACACTTTCTTTAACTATATTTTATGGAATTTTCTATCCTCAAACCTAAAACCACTCAATTAATTTTTATTCACATTTCAAAGCACTATTCCATGTGTTTTATTATAAATATCTTCAAATTCTTTTTGGAAATGGATAGGTATAAATGTTTAAAAAGTAAATAAGCATTAGCAAATAAGAATGAAGTATCTGCATACCTTCAAAGACTTCTTTTCCTTAGAGTGTTTTGGATTTGATACTGAAGACATTAAAATTCTGTTGATTTCAAGTCCAGTTTGGAGCTACAATATTAAAGAAAAAGCTTTATATGACTGATTTTTAACAAACTTCTTCAAAAACATTATAATAAGAAATCAAGTCTCAGTTTATGAAGACAAAATGCTTGGGGTGCCTGGGTGGCTCAGCTGGTTGAGCACCTGGCTTAGGTCATGAAATCAAGCACCATGTAGGCTCTGTGCTCAGCACTGAGCCTGCTTAAGACTCTGTCTCTGTCCCCTTTTGCAACTCATGTGCTCTCATTCTAAAATAAGTAAACAATATCTTTTTTTTTTTTAAGTGCTTTTTGAGGAAAAAAGAAAACCCCAGGGTGCCTCGGTGGCTAGGTTGATTAAGCATCTACCTACGGCTCAGGTCATGATCCCAGAGTCATGGGATCCAGTCCCACATCAGGCTCCCTGCTCAGCAGGGAGTCTGCTTCTCCTTCTGACCCTCCTCCCTCTCATGGTCACACTCTCTCTCTGAAACAAATAAATAAAATCTTAAAAAGAAAAGAAAGGAAAGAAAAGGAAAGAAAAAAGAAAAACCCAAATACTATTTTTTGTATGTGAAAGCTACTAAGTCTATTGGTAACTGTAATCATTTTCTGCTTATAAAATAATGCATTAACACATATATATCAATCAAATTGAAAACAATCTATATCAGGTATTATCATATATATATTTATGTATATATACATTCATATCTGTGTGTGTATGTGTCAGAATCTCAAAAGACTACAAGACTTCTTTTGGCAGTGCATCCAAGTATGGTTGAGTTACTGATAATCTCATTATTATAGCAAAAAGAGACAAAACAAGCTAGGAAGCAAAATTATAGTCTAAAATATAGTCTACAGATAATAAAAACAAAGTATAATGAAACATATGTGGTTTATTGTGATAAATGATATAATGCTCTATTTACTTCAGATGCTTTGTCTTGAAACAGCTTACGCTGATGTTCTTCTTCCTTAAGTTTTTCCTCTAAATGTTTAATCTTGTCCTGCAAAAGAACAAAAAATTAGATTCTCATATAAAAACTAGAGCCAAATAGCCTTTGTTCTTTTTCCACATAGAGTCTTCAAGTCTTGATTCTTAGTAGTTGAGCAAATTAAAGCAGAAAGTCAGAAAAAGAAATGTCAAAAGATACTATGATTTTTCTTGGCTTTCTTCCTATGCTTCTTTACCTGCTATTACATATAAGAAGAATAAAGGAAAAGCCAAGAATGTACATGCAAAGACATTATTAATTTCTAGCAACAAAACTATAATGAAGTTTTGGGGGTATTAAATGTCTTAAAGTTCAAATGATCATACTCTTGGGTCTCAGTATTTCATTCAAAACATAGACAAATCACAAGAAATGTCTACTGTGTGCATATTATTAAGGGTGCAGCTATAAGATACGGACTACATCAAACTAAAAAGTTTCTGCACAGTGAAGAAAACAATCAATAAAACTAAATAGGAGAAGATATTTCCAAATGATGTATCTGATAAAGGGTTAGTAACCAAAATAATATAAAGAACTTACAAAGCTCAACACCCCCAAGACATGGATAGAAGACATAGACATCTTTCTGAAGAAGACATTCTGATGGCCAACAGACACATGAAAAGATACTCAACATCACTGATCAGGGATATAGAAATCAAAACTACAATGAGCCATCACCTCACACCTGTCAAAATGGCTAAGATCAACAACATAAGAAACAACAGGTATAGGCAAGGATGGTATGGTGAGAAAGGGGACCCCCTGTGCACTGTTAGTGGGAATGCAAACTGGTGCAATCACTGTGGAAATCAGTATAGAAGTTCTTCAAAGTCAAAAATAGAGGTACCCTACGATCCAGCAATCACACTACTAGGTATTTACCCAAAGGATACAAAAATACTAATTCAAAGGGATACATGCATCCTGATGTTGATAGCAGCATTATCTACAATAGCCAAACTATGGAAGTAGCTCAAGTGTCCACCAACTGATGAAGGGATAAAGAAGATGTGTGTATAAGGGCGTCTGGGTGGGTTAAAGCCTCTGTCTTCGGCTTGGGTCATGATTCCAGGGTCCTGGGATCGAGCCCCACATCGGGCTCTCTGCTCAGCAGGGAGCTCTATTTACTTCAGATGCTTTGTCTTGAAAGCTTCCTCCTCTCTCTCTGCCTGCCTCTCTGCCTACTTGTGATCTCTGCCAAATAAATAAGTAAAATCTTAAAAAAAAAAAAGGATGTGTGTATATATTGCCATAATTAAATATATATTTATTTAAGGAACCATAACTCAGCCAAAAAAAGGAATGAAATCTTGCCATTTACAATGACATGGATGGAATAAGAAAGTTTTAAATACCAAAGGAAGGGTGCCTGGGTGGCTCAGTGGGTTAGGCCACTGCCTTCGGCTCAGGTCATGATCTCAGGGTCCTGGAATTGAGTCCCGCATTGGGCTCTCTGCTCAGCAGGGAGCCCGCTTCCCTCTCTCTCTCTCTGCCTGCCTCTCCATCTACTTGTGATTTCTCTCTGTCAAATAAATAAATAAAATCTTTAAATAAATAAATAAATAAATAAATACCAAAGGAAAAATACACCACAAGGTAACGTGAGAAAAGTTGGCAATGATTTTTGCAAGACAGAAAAGTAGATAGGTGACCTCCAACCTTACTTTGAAGGCAGAAAGAGCTGAAATTTCACTAGAGAGTATAATGCTAAGCAAAATAAGTAAGTCAGAGCAACACAAATACCACAAGATCTCACTCACATTTGGAATTTAAGAGACAAATGAGCAAAGGGGAAAAAAGGGACAAAGAGATACGTATCAAGAAGCAGACCCTTAACGGGTGCCTGGGTGGCTCAGTGGGTTAAGCCTCTGCCTTCAGCTCAGGTCATGATGTAAAGGTCCTGGGATCGAGTCCCACATCGGGCTCTCTGCTTGGCGGGAAGCCTGCCTCCCCTCTCTCTCTGCCTGTCTCTCTGCCTACTTTTGATCTCTCTCTGTCTGTGTCAAATAAGTAAATAAAAATCTTTAATAAAGGAAAAAAAAAAAGAAATGGATTCTTAACTATAGAGAACAAACTGATGGTTACCATAAGGGCGGTGGGTAAGGGGATGAGTTAAATAGATGATGGGGATTAAGGACTACATTGGTTGTGATGAGCACCAGGTGATGCACAGAACTGCTGATTCACTCTATTATACACCTGAAACTAATGTTACACTGTATGTTAACTGGAATTTTTTTCAAAGATTTACTTATGTACTTGAAAGAGAAAGAGAGAGAGTGTGGGATCAGGGGGAGAGGTGGAGAAAGAGACAGAGAATTCCAAGCTGACTCCCCACTGAATGCCAGAGCCCAATATGGGACTCGATCACATGACCCTGAGGTCATGACCTGAGCTGAAACCAAGAGTTGGACACTCAATCAACTGAGCCACCCAGGTGCCCCCTCTAATTGGAATTTAAATAAAAACTTAAAAAAAATTGTGTAACAACATATGGTGATGGATATTAACTAGACTTACTGGGATGATCATTTTGTAAAATATACAAATATAAAAAAATATAAATACCAAATCATTATGTTGTACATCTGAAACTAATATAATGCTCTATGTCAATTTTACCTCAATTAAAAAAGATAAAAAAAAAAATGAAACGTAAGATATGTTCCTTGTTGCTTGAGAGCTTATACTGTACTTAAGGAAACAATAGTAGCATACCTGAAATAAACAACAAAACAATGAGTATAATTTGACTCAGACCATGTATACACTTACATATAAGTACTTCATCTTATACCCATTGTATGGTTCAGAATTTGAGGACAGTTACATTTCAAAGGGAGAGCTCCCTTTTTGTTGGAGATTTCAAGGAAGGCTTCATAGCAGAAGCAGGACCTGGAGAAAGTTTTATGATATGTATAAAATGTAGGTTAAAATAGGAGAGGGCATTTCAGGGGGGATCGAGGATAGATTTAACTGCAAGCAGTGAAAGACGATCTTTTCAATACCCTTTAGGCAAATTATCTGACAAATGAAAATGTTCTGCCATTTCAAAAGAAGCCAAAATTACAATTTTACATCAAAAGGCAAGCTCATTCATGCCATGACAGAATAGATTAAATTTTTATCTCCACAGGCAGAAATTCATATGTGGATTACTAAGAGCTGTTAAAGAAGTTTTATAAATCAGATTTACAGTATATTCACATATAGGGCTTAACACTTATTTAACACTAAAGATTTATTCCTGGCATCATCACTTCAAAGAAATAAGTGGAAGCTTACCTCAGCAGTTTTCTGAGTGGTTGTAAGTTTAAAACATTCTTTTTCTAAGACATCAAGCTTTTCAAGTTTTGCTTGCAGCTTCCTATGATCTTGTTCTTTTTCCCTTTGAAGCTGGGCCTGGAAAGGATTAAAAAAAAAACCTGAATTTGGCAAGTGATGCCAATGGCTCAAAAATAATACAATTTCTGAGTTAAAGCCCGATAAATCTGTCATAAGAAGCACATATGTACATGTACATATTTTAGGTAATTATGAGTAAAAAAGAAAATCAAATACTTTTAAAGAACAAACATATAAAAAAAGATAAGCTACATTAGCATTAATGGAACATACTCTTCTATGTATGTTTATATAACATTTCTACTACGGAAAACATCAACAGTGAAATCTATATTAAATTTGTAAGGTGATCAAACCTATACATTATCTTATCATCTAATTATAGAAAAGCAGCTATCAGAGGAATAGAGCATATAGAGAAACTGGAGAGAAGGAAAGTTATACATACATTTTCACACCTATAACACAGTTTTCTAATGGTATTTATTACCATATTAATGCAATGTGTTAATAATAGGGACAACTGTGAGAGGGCAGCAGGTATATGAAAACTCTCTGGACTATCTGCTCAATTTTTCATAAACTTAATACTGTCCTAAAGAATAAAGTCTCTTAAAACAAACAAACAAACTGAAACAATCAAACAGTCTTGGTGACCTGTGATCTAACATTCAAATGGTGTTACAGAATGAGAGAAGAGCGAAGTCAGACAAGAATAATTATTTGAAGGATAACAGCTAAAAATGTTCCAAATTTGATGAAAAATATTAATTGACAGATTCAATAATAATAATAAATTTAAAAATCCATGCAGAACAAATGCAAAAACACCCGCATTTGGACACATTGTTATCAAATTGTTGAAAACCAGTGATAAAGGAAAAACCTTAAAAGCAGCTTGAGAAATGATGGTACCTTATGCACAGAAGAATGAAGGTAAGAATTCTCATTAGAAACTACGAAATCCAGGGGTGCCTGGGTGGCTCAGTGGGTTAAGCCTCTGTCTTCAGCTCGGGTCATGATCTCAGGGTCCTGGGATTGAGCCCCATATTGGGCTCTCTGCTCAGTGGGGAGCCTGCTTCTCCCCACCCCCCACCTGCCTCTGCCTACTTGTGATCTCTCTGTCAAATAAATAAATAAAAACTAAAAAAAAAAAAGAAACTATGAAATCCAGAAGACAACTTTGACCACACCTTTAATATGCTGAGAGAAAAAAGCTGTCAACTAGAATTTTATATGCAGTGAAAATATCCTTATCCAATAATGGTGAAATAAAGACTTTTCCAGAAAAATATATGCTAAGAGAATTCCCAGCCTTAAGGAAATGACACCAGACATAAAATCAAATCTACACAAAGAAATAAAAAACACTGGAAATTGTGAAAAGATACGTATTTCAACTTATTTAGCTTTTCTTTAAAGGATAATTAACCTTTAAAGCAGAAATAATTATGATGTCTTGTGGGTTTTACAAAAAAGCAGAATTAAATGTATGGAAGCTGTAGATCAAAGGGGGACAAGTAGAGCATACTTTAGTAAGGATGGTACGTTATATTGAGATGTTTTAATACTAATTCATGGCAGATGTGGTAAGTTAAGAATACATATTTTAACCTGTACAGCAGCTACTGCTTACCAGAGGACAGAAGAAGTCAATAAAATTTAAAAAGAAATTACTAGAGAAGTTAGAAAATATTTTTAGCTGAATGATAATGAAAATACAAAATATAAAAATCTGTGGGATGCAGGTAAAACAATTTAGGGAGACCTCGATAACTTTCATCATAAAATGTAACATTTAGAAGAAAGAATAAAAGTATTAAAATCAATCAACTAAACTTACAACATACAAAGGTAGGGGTTGAAAAGCAAATTAAACCCTATATAAGTAGAAGGAAAGAAATAATAAAGTAGAAATCAACTAAGTAGGAAATAAAAAGTTAAAAATAAAAAGGTTGCTTTTTAAAAAAAACAAACTGAGAGTAGATAATTTTAAAAAGGAAAATTATAAATTAGCAATATCAGAAACGAAAGAGGGTACATCTCTAAAGACACAAAAAGAAAACTAAAAATCCAAGTAGCCTATACCTGTTAAAAAAAACAAACAAAAAAAACCTGAGCTCATAATCTAAAAACGGTCCACAAAGTAAATGGCAGTCCCAGAGAGCTTCTATTAAATTTGAATTCTATCACACACTTATGGAAGAAATAATGCTAATCTTACACAAGATCTTTCAGAAAACAGAAGAAAGAATCTTCCCAACTAATTTTATGAAAAACAAATAAACAAATCATGGCATATCTGTATAACAAAATCTAGACAGCAATAAAAAGAAAAAACTATTTATATATACAACAACATGGCTTAATCTAAAAAACTTTATGCTAAACAAGAGAGTACATTTTCTATGATCCAATTATATAAAATTCTAGGACAAGCAAAAACTCTAAGGTAAAAAAAGTAAGGCAGAATAGTAGTTGCCTTATTGGGAAGTAGAGTAGCAAGTATCTTGACAGAGATTTATCAGAAAATTTCTGTTATTTGGTATGGCTATGGATTGTATGAGTACATTTATTTATCAATAATCACTGAACGTTCCACTTACGATCTTTGCATTTCACCATATAAAAATTATAACTTAAAAAAATATTATACCTCAATAAAAAAACATTTAAAGAACAGTTGAAAGTCACTGATCTACAATATTTAGCTAGATAGGAATTTCTAGGTTAGTTCATAATAAAATATAACATATTTTATAATTATTATTATATAATAAGTTCTGTTTTATCTTCTGTAATTTATGAAGTGGTTGCTCTTCTACTTGTTGCACCCTCATTTATAAATAAAACTAAGAATTACCAGGTGTATAGGTTTTTTTCCAATCTGGTGGATTGGATGTGAAGTAGTTCCTTGTTGTCCTGTTATTTTGCATTTTCCTAGTTACTAAATGAGAATGACAATTCTTCTATTAATATATGACCATTTGCAAGATCTTTTTTCCTGCAAAATGCCTCTTCATAACTGGGCCCATTTTCCTACTGTTTTGTTACTTTTTATATCTTGTTAAGAAACTGTTCTCCATGCCAAGGTCATCAAGACATTGTTCTGTGTTTGCTTTTTAAAAATTACAAAGTTTTGTCTTTTATGTGTAAATCTTTAACCCACCTAGAATTAGTTTTGTGTACGATGTAAGATTGGGATCCAATTTCATTTTTTTTTTCCTCACATAGCTAACCAGTTTCCTAAAACAACTTATTGAAGTCTATCTTTTCCCCACCGATCTGCAAATGGCATTCTTGCTGTATTTTTTCCATGTGAGTTTGTTTCTGAGTATATTCTGTTTGTTTATTCTTCTTTGTCTATCCATACAAATATATTAATTTTGTTAGAGTTACAATTTGTTTCAATCTGTAGTAGAGCAGGACCTTATTCTTCAGAATAGTTTTGCTATTCTTGGACCTTTGCTTTTCCCTATAAATCTTAGAGTCAACTTCTACAGTTCCTGGAAAAAAAACCTATTAAATACTTGACCCATTAAAATCCAGTACTGATTGGTACTGTTACCCATTTCCAAAACAATGAAAAAACCTTACAATACTTAGTATTTTTTTCATTTTTTAATTTATTTTTAAGTGATCTCAAAACCCAACATATGGCTTGAATCCAGAACCAAGAGTTGTGTGTTCTTCTAACTGCGCCAGCCAGGTGCCCCCAAACCTTACAACACTTTAAACTACATTTACCCCTTCCTAATTTATAAGCTGCTGTCCTCATTAATTTTAATCCTTTATATATCTTTAAGCCACATAAAACATTATTGTTTTATACAATATTCACTTAGATTTACATACACCTACATACACGAACACCCCATTTGTGCTGCCCGTATTTCTTTCCTGCATCTCTGACCTTCCATCTAAGATACTTTTCCTTTTGTCTGAATAATGTCCTTTAGTGTTTCCTTTGGAACAGATCTCCTGGTAACAGATAATCTTGGTCTTTGTGAGTCTTTAAATGTCTTTATTTCATCTTTCTTTCTTTTTTTAAGATTTTATTTATTTGAGAGAGAGAGAGTGCACATATGTGAGAGAGAACAGGGGCGGGGGCGCAGAGGGAGAAGGAGAAGCAGTCTCCCCACTGAGCAGGGAGCCTGTCATAGGGCTCAGTGACTTGAGTTAAAGGCAGATGCTTAACTGACTGAGCCTCCCCGGTGCCCCTCATCTTTATTTCTAAAAGATATCTTCCCCAGATTTAGGACTTTTAGATTGGTAGGTATTTCCTTTTACTACTTAACTGTATCAGAGTCCATTGTCTTATGAATTCAGTACTTTGAGAAGTCAATTGTCACTTTAATTCTTGTCCCTTTAAATGTAATCTTTTCCCCCCACCAGCTTTTAAGATTTTATGCTTGTCTTATTATCCATTATGAGGTACCTAGGTATATATTTCTTTTCATTCATCCTGACTTAGTTTTATAGATTTTTGTGGGATTGGTTTTCTTGAATCTGTGGTGTGATTTTTTTTTTTAAATCCATTTTGGAAAATTCTCAGTCACTATCTCTCCAAATAGTGCTTCTGTGCCATTTTCTCTCCTTTCCTGGTGGAACTCCAATTACACTTAAGTTTGACCTTCTCACTCTAACTTATGCCTCTTGCTCTCTCTTCTCAATTTACTTTCATTTCACTTCTTTGTTCATGTGGATGATTTTGCCTTCCAGTTCACTAATTATCTCTTCCAATCTACTGTTAGATCCATCCATTCAGTTCTAGATTTCATATACTGTATTTTTCAGTACCATAATTTTTATTTGGTTCTCTTTCAAATCTGCTCTGCCTTTTTGGTTTCCAATGCTTTCCTGAAAGTGTCAATCCTGTCTTTTATCTCCTTAATTATAACAAGCATAATTATTATATATATATTTTTAAAAGATTTTATTTATTTATTTGACAGAGAGAGATCACAAGTAGACAGAGAGGCAGGCAGAGAGAGAGAGAGAGGGTAGCAGGCTCCCTGCTGAGCAGAGAGCCCGATGTGGGCCTCGATCCCAGGACCCTGAGATCATGACCTGAGCCGAAAGCAGCGGCTTAACCCACTGAGCCACCCAGGTGCCCTTCATAATTATTATATTTTTAAAGATTTTATTTATTTATTTATTTGAGAGAGAGAGAACCAAAGAATGAGTGAAAGGGGTGGAGGGGGTGGGAGAGGAAGAGAATCTCAAGCAGACTCCATGCTGAGTGCAGAGCCCATACAGGGATAGATCTCATAACACTGAGATCATGACCTGAGCTGAAACGAAGAGTTGGACACTTAACTGACTGACCCACCTGAGTGCCCCAAGCATAATTATTTTAAAGTCTGTGTCTTTTAGAGCTAGCACCAAGCTGGAAATAACTTGTAAGAGTGCTTATACAGTCTGTTATGTATGTTATTTCTTTTCATAGTGTCTTTTTTTCTTTAAGTAAAACTTATTTAAATTCCAGCTAATATACAATGTTCTATTAATTTCAAGTGTACAACAGTGATTCAACAGTTCCAGGCATCACTTGGTGGTCATCACAAACAAATGTGCTCCTTAATCCCCAACGCCTATTGAACCCATCCCCCCACCTACTTTCCTTCTGGTAACCATCAGTTTGTTCCCTATAGTTAAGAGTCTGTTTCTTGATTTCTCTCTCTCTTTTTCTCCTTTGCTTATTTGTCTCTTAATTTCTGCATATGAGTGAAATCATATGGTATTTGTCTTTCTCTGACTGATTTATTATGTTTAGCATTATACTCTCTAGTTCCATCCATGTCATCGAAAATGGCAAGACTTTATTCTTTTTTATAGCCAAGTAACTGTCCACATTCATTTTATCCATTCATCAGTCAATGGACACTTGAGCTATTTCACACAGTTTGGCTATTGTAGATAATGTTGCTATAAACATCAGGGTGCATGTATCCCTTTGAATTAACCTTTTTGTATCCTTTGGGTAAATACCTAGTAGTATGATTGCTGGATCGCAGGGTACCTCTATTTTTGGCTTTTTGAGAAACTTCTATACTGATTTCCATGGTGACTGCACCAATTTGCATTCCCACCAACAGTGCACAAAGGGTCCCCTTTCTCACCATCCCTATCCTTGCCAACACCTGTTGTTTCTTATGTTGTTGACTTTAGCCATTTTGACAGGTATGAGGTGATAGCTCATTGTGGTTTTGATTTCTATATCCCTGATGATCAGTGATGTTGAGTATTTTTTCATATGTCTGTTGGCCATCAAGATGTCTTCTTCAGAAAAACATCTATTCGTGTCTTCTACCCATGTTTCAATTAGATTATTTGTTTTGGGGGTGTTGAGTTTTGTAAGTTCTTTATATTATTTTGGATACTAACCCTTTATCAGGTATGTCATTTGGAAATATCTTCTCCCATTCCGTAGGTTGCTTTTTAGTTTTGTTGATTGTTTCCTTTGCCATGAAGTTTTTTATTTTCATGAAGTCCCAGTGGTTTATTTTTGCTTTTGTCTCTCCTGCCTCAGGAGACATAACTAGAAAGAAGTTGCTATAGTCAATGTCAAAGAGGTTATTGCCTGTGTTCTTCTCTAGGATTTTAATGGTTTCCTGTCTCAAACATAGGTCTTTAATCCATTTTGAATTTATTTTTGTGTATGGTATAAGAAAATGGTCCAGTTTCATTTTTTTTGTATGTTGCCGTCCAGTTTTCTCAACACCGTTTGTTGAAGAGGCTGTCTTTTTTCCATTGGATAGTCTTTCCCAGTTTGTTTTTAGATTAATTGACCATATAGTTGTGGGTTTGTTTCTGGGTTTTCCTAATCTGTTCCATTGACACATGTCTATTTTTGTGTCAGTACCATACTGTTTTGATCCCTATAGCTCTGTAATACAACTTAAATCCAGAATTGTGATGCCTCCAGCCTTGCTTTTCTTTTAAGATGCTTTGGCTATTTGGGGTCTTTTTGGTTCCATACATATTGTAGGATTGTTTGTTCTAGCTTTGTGAAATATGCTGTTTGTATTTTGTTAAGAGATTAAATGTGTTAATTGCTTGGGTAGTATAGACATTTTAACAATATTTGTTCTTCCAATCCATGAACGTGGAACGTTTTTCCATTTCTTTGTGTCTTCTTCAATTTCTTTCATCAGTGTTCCAACAAGGAAGAAGTAAAAGTTTCACTATTTATAGATGACATGATACTGTATATAGAAAACCTTAAAGACTCTACTGAAAAACTGCTAGAACTGATAAATGAATTCAGTTAAGTCGCAGGATATAAAATCAATGTACAGAAATTGATTGCATTTCTTTCTTTTTAAAAAATGTTTTTATTTAAGTAGGCTATATACCCAATGTGAAGCCCCATATGGGGCTTGAACTCACAACTCTTGAGATCAAGAGTTGAACACTCAACTGACTGAGCCACCCATGTATCCATTACATTTCTGTACACCAATAATGAAGCAGTAACACAAAGAGAAATAAAGGAATAAATGCCATTTACCAGTGTACCAAAAATAATAAGATACCTAGGAATAAACAAACAGGTGAAAGAACTATACTCTGAAAACTATAAAAAACTAACGAAAACAATTTTCATAGGGTCTTAACTCCAGCTGCATCGTTATATCTGATCAAAAGTTATTCCTGTGTTAAATGTTCGTAGGAATAATTTGAGGTCCCCAGGAACATTAGCTATCCACGATCACATTAATTCTATTTCAGGGAACAAGATTTTCCAGATTACTCTGAGAGTTGTAATTTGGGTTGTTTTCTTTCTTGTTCACCTTTACAAAGAATTCAGAGCATAGGAAAATTATCACTGTTCCTACTCTTGATAGGCCCTGGAATCTAACTTCAATTGCTTAAGCCCTATAGCTTTAAAAGCATTATTTAGGGGGACCTGGGCGGCTCAGTCAGCTAAGTCTTCCACTCAGGTCATGATCTCAGGATACTGGGATCAAGCCCAGCCTCAGGCTCCCTGCTCAGCGGGGTGTCTTTTCCGCCCTCTCCCTTTGCTCCTCCCCATTTCATGTGCAGATCTCTCTTTCTCTGCTCTCTTTCAAAAAATAAATAAAAATATTAAAAAAAAAAAAAGCGCATTATTTAGTCTCTCAATGGACTCTTCTGGAATCAGAAATTCCCTAAGAAGGATGAGGCCTGAAATCACATTTTCTGGAGGCCAAACTCTTTGGATTTAAGCATACACATAGATTTTGAATTGGTGATTTTCATGACTTCATTAACTCTCCAATGCCTTTAAGTATTTCTCTCTTTTTTCCTTCCTTCCTTCCTCTTTAATATCCTGTCCAGTTTTTCATGTTTTCTTCTACAGAAAGCTTGTCCAAATGACCCACTCTGCTTCACTGTAAGTGGAAATCTCCTCAATATAGCTTTCTATCCTAATTAAGATTATAATACAATTTTCTCATGACATTAAATATTCTTCAAAAACACATTAAATGATATTATATTCCTATAGAAAATGTGTTTACCTGTTGTTCTAGGATCATATTCTTCTCTCGTTCTACATTGAGAACCATTCTCTTCGTATATTCTAGTTGTTTCTCTAGAAGAGTACAGCGAGACTGAGCTGAGTTTAATTGTATAGTAATATCTGTGAAAAAGAAAAAGTAATAATGTCTGGGTTATCATATAGATCAGAGATTTGGTAGTCACAGAAATATATTATATAAATTCAATCAAGAACTAAAAGCTCAAGGACTCCAGAGAATGTGAAGTGTTGTGGGCATTTATTTTGTGACTATCTCATTAACTACATAATACTAGTTTTACATTGTCTTCCCCTAAAAGGCCCGCAGGGCAAACTTCTGAAAGAGTAAAATGTCAGTGACTTGTGGAATGATAAAAATCCTGGCTGTTCCTGGGAAATGACATTATCTAGAAAAATAGAGGACCTAAAGTCTCTTTCCTATCAATAAATTTTTATCTTTCAGGAAAAGAAAAAGACTTGACTACTGACAGCATGGTTATTTCCTAAGAAGTAAGCAACATCTTTCTAATCCTTTAATTTTTTACTTTCCTCAGCTCTTTATTCTACTTTTGTCCAATTACCTTAGAAAAAATTTTCTCATTTCTTCACTCTATTTGTAACTTGAAATACAAACTTGAACATTATTTATGAAAGTGAATGTAGTACAAGGAAAAAGAAAGCCATACATTATGAAGTAAAAATTATACAAAGAACTAATATTCTAAATCTCTAAAAACTTAGGTCCAGATGTCTTTTTCACAATTTCCACAGAAAGTTCTACTTACCTGTCCATTTCTTCTAATTAATCTTTCAAGTTAACAAAAATTTTAATGTATTTTTATGTTTTCTGTATTGTCTAATTATTAGTGTTGCTTTCTATTTTCAAATTTTAAAAACCAGTATTGAATGAATATGTGAAATATTTCAATTATATTATAGGTAAAACTAGATTTTGTTGGTATTCTGAAAATAGCCTAATTTCACAATCTGTCTAAAAACTTAATTTGTCTTTTAATCTCAAGAATTTATGAACTGGGATAATAAACAATAGAAGCTCAAAGTGATATCTATTTAATGCAAATATCACATTGTCTGTGAACAAGGCCTCAAGGTTTGAATATATATAAGAACAAAGATATCTGAGTAAATCTTAGACTGGGCTTTTTATTTTCAAGTTGTAAATTTTGATAACTCCTTGTTTCTGAGAACTACTGAATTTCCTTACCTTTTTTCTGTTTTATCAGTTCCTGGTGTGCCAGAATTCTTTCATTTGTTTCTTTCTCCAAGGCCTTTTTATACTGTGCTGCTTCTCTGGATAGAATGTTTAGATTATCCTCAGCCTGTGTTCTCTCCAACTCTAAACGATGAATCTTTTCCTGAAGAGTTTTTAAGGCTAAAATAAGAGCTGTTGAAAAAAATTTGCTTGTTACTTTAGTGAAAATTTCTGAACACTTATACAGTAGCAATAAAACTGAACAGTATTTTTGTTAGTGAGCCAGAAAAACATATAAGCAATATATATTTCTCAAAAAACCCCACTAAAACTCTAAAAAGAGAAGTTTTTTTCTAACATATCTTCTAAAAACAATATATTTATTATTGTATTTCATAATTTTTTAGGTTTGAGATAGCTAATAATCAAAATTTAATTCAATAAAATAAATATCATCAAATAATATACAGTCTAGGAGACATAAGAGCCTGAGTACTGATAAAGAAACTTAAGATGCTGTGTCACTAATTAACATGGAAATTTAGGTTTAATGTTAAAGGTTTTTCTCAGTTCTTGATATGTCCAATTTTAGTTAAATCACAAACATTTATTGTTTCTTTGTCTAAGATAGAGTATTAATAATCAGAATATATGAGTTACAACAATTTCTTCCATCAGAAAAAAAAAATTATAACCTAGTAGATTAAATCACGTCAGGCTTGAAAGATTTTAAGTGGTACACATGTACAACTGTGATTTTTATTCAGCTATATTAATATCATCATGGTTCGGGTATGTTCAGAGTTATAAAATTTTCAAATAACTTTCTATTCAGTTATAACTTCAAACTATAAAACTGGAGTGGAATGGAATATAAGTAAATGTTATAGATTAATTTTCATATGCCAGCCTACCTTGTTTTATTATGCTTTACCTTACTGAATTTCATAGATAATATATTTTTTACAAATTGAACAATGGTTTGTGGCAACCATATGTTGAGTAAATCTACTAGCACCATTTTCCCAATAGCATTTGCTCATTGCATGCATGTCTCTGTGTTACATTTTGGTAATGTTTCAAACTTTTCATTATTTCAAACTTTTCATTATTATTATATTTGTTATGGCAATCTGTGATCAGTGATTAGGACTCATTGAAAGATCAGATGATGCTTAGCATTTTTTAGCAATAAAGTATTTTTTAGTTAAGATATATAGTACTTTGTTTTTTTAGACACAGTGCTATTGCACAATTAATGGACTATAGTATAGTCTAAATGTAACCTTTATATGCACTGGGAAACCAAAAAATTCATTTGACTCACTTTATTGTGATATATTCGCTTTATTGTGGTGGCCTGGAATCAAACCTACAATATATCCAAGGTATGCCTGCAGTTCATATCCAATGAGAAAGATGTTTGCTAGAGATTACCATTTGGTTCTTTTTGGGTTTTGGGTGTTTTTTTTTTTTTTTTTATAACAAATGAGATAAATTATATTTATTGCTTTTCAGATATGCAATACCTAATTTGCTGATTTGGAATATTTCTTGTGGTTTTTTCCTCCACAAAGCTAGTCTATTTATTAATGGTAACCATTATTAGAGAGTATTTTTAAAAAAGATGATAACCAGCGTTTTAGAAGGTAATTCATATGACATAGGTATGTTTTCCTAATTCAATTCTGATATCCTCCTAAGTTTTTATTTTAAAAGTTACAATACTTTTGGGCGCCTGGGTGGCTCAGTGGGTTAAGCCGCTGCCTTCGGCTCAGGTCATGATCTCAGGGTCCTGGGATCGAGTCCCGCATCGGGCTCTCTGCTCAGCAGGGAGCCTGCTTCCTTCTCTCTCTCTCTCTGCCTGCCTCTCAGTGTACTTGTAATTTCTCTCTGTCAAATAAATAAATAAAATCTTTAAAAAAAAAAAAAAAAAAAAAAAGTTACAATACTTTTGGGGCGCCTGGGTGGCTCAGTGGGTTAAGCCTCTGCTTTCGGCTCAGGTCATGATCTCAGGGTCCTGGGATCAAGCCCCGCATCGGGCTTTCTGCTCAGTAGGGAGCCTGCTTCCCCCCACCCCGTCTCTCTGCCTGCCTCTCTGCCTACTTGTGATAAAAAAAAGTTACAATACTTTTATTTCACAGTTACTCCAATGTCAAGCACAATTTTGAAAATAGGCAATTTCTGAATTTAATCCTTGAATAAGATATAACTTTACTTAATTCACCAATATTCTAATCATCTAGTTTAGAAAGATTCCAAATCGGACCTTTGATTCTTCAAAGAGTATTTTCCTATTTTCTCATGACTTTTTGATAAAATTGTAATTATGTGTCTAGCTGGTTAATTTCTATCTTACATCTGAAGAAGCCAAAATAAAAAATGTTAAATAATTTGGGACGCCTGGGTGGCTCAGTTGGTTGAGCAGCTGCCTTCGGCTCAGGTCATGATCCCAGCATCCTGGGACTGAGTCCCACATCGGGCTCCTTGCTTGGCAGGGAGCCTGCCTCTCTCTCTGACTCTGCCTACCACTCCGCCTGCCTGTGCTTGTGCTCTCTCTCTCCCGCTCTCTCTAACAAATAAATAAATAATATCTTTGGGGAAAAAATGTTAAATAACTTATCGATGTTTATAAAAACTTTAAGCATCAGAGTCAAAACTAATAGTTTTATTAAGATTAAACAATCATACTTTTTTCTACATAAAAATGTAAAGTTTTATATAACATATTTCATATCATTCCTCTAATTTTAAATATGACTTCATATTAGAATTACCTTGGCTGTTTGGACTATGAAGCATTTTAGGAGTGGTGGCTTCTAAGTTTGTGGAATGGTGAGTCTGAGATGTTGCATCATTCTGGGTAAATGATGGAATAAACACTCTTTCTGGAGGTTTATGATAGCTTCCTACTATACTATGCATTAATTCGGAATCCATTATCTGTAGAAAATAAAGGAATAGTATAGTATAGCATCATTCTTTCCTATTTAAATGACAAAAATATTAGACAAAAATTTAGGTGAAACGTAACATAATACATTATCATATACTGTGGTGTTATTTATGAGGTTAATTATCACAAATTCAACTATAATAAGCTCACCAGTACAAAAGAGAAAAATTATTATTTACTGTATAAATAGTATGGATAATTCTGTCTGATTTTCAGTGAGCATATGCTCTGGAGTGAGTATTAATTATATGGGTGGGGTGAATCTGCTGGTTACTCAGTTGATCATAAGTTCATATACCTCTTGTCATCCAAGCACCTCTCTACATACAGTGTGACTCTAGGGTTCTCAGGGAAGGTACATATTCTAAAAGGCAACATAGCTTTGAAACACAAGCCACCCATATAATCCAATTCTTAAAGACAGATTATTGAATTCCAATGTACTGGCTTCCTAAGGGATTTTCAAGGGTAATTTGGACAATCTCTGAATCTAATCACTGAGTATGACACGACTCCACTTAATGTGCCAGTTTTTTTTTTTTTTTTTTTTTTTTAAGTAGGCTCTAGACTCTGCATGGAACCCAGTGTGGGACTCAAACTCAGGTGGTAAGATTAAGAACTGAGCCGAGATCAAGAGTTGGATACTTAACCAACTGAGCCACCCAGGTGCCCCAATGCACCGGCATTCTAATCATAGTTTAGAATGGTTCTCAATCTGAAGAATCTAAAATAGCTTTGTCATTCTGGTTTTATTTAATTTTAATGTTTTATTTTTTAGGAGAGCTCTTTTAACCATTTTAGCAGGCAATATCCTATCTAATTTCCCCCAAATCACTTACTGTCCTTTCCGTAATTTAAGTACTTTAGAAAAGGGGCACCTGGGTGGCTTAGTTAAGCAAATGACTCCTGAGTTTGGCTCAGGTCAGGATCTCGGGGTCGTGAGACAGAGCCCTGAGCTGGGCTCCATGCGCAGCAGGAAGTCTGCTTGAGATTCCTGCCCCCTCCTTCCCCTTCTGTCCCTTCCCAAGCTCACACATACTCTCTGCCTATAAAATAAGTAAATAAATTTTTAATAAAATAAATAAAAGTTAAATAGCCTAGGAGGCTTTGCTAGAATATTTGATGCTTTTTGCTCTTGAGAAGCAATACTTTTTGGCTGTTGTTATTAGTATCAGCTGCCATTTACTAACCATGTCTCCATCCCTCTGGGTTGTTGCTGCTCAGATACTGTGTGCTCCCCATGGGAGACTGCATCTATCTAAGTTGCCGTTCCCTCAAAAAATAAGAAAGCAAAGTTAGTCACAGCTGGCTCACAATGAAATAGAGGTAGGATCCCAAAGTACAGAAGTTCTGAACATGACTGTACATCTTCAGAGAGAGGGTGTGTGGCTGAAGCTATCCCAAGAACCTTGGAATTACTCAAGATATCTCAGTTTTTGGCTCTTGGTGAGTTTCTCTAATAAAAAGAATGAAGTTTTGCCATAAGTCACTGTACCCTGAGGTCCTTGGGGAGGACTCTTCTTCCTCTTTACCAAAGAGGTAAAGTATTTATTTCAGAAACTAAATTTTGTACCAGTTAAAAAACAAATTCAAATTTGAAGTTTTTAATGTAAATGACTACTTAGAAGATGCCAGTAAGTTAAAAATTAGAACTAAAATTTATTTAAATGTGTAAACACATCTTAAAGCGAGGATAACCAGAGTAACAACCCACCGGTAGGTGAAGAAAAAGAAAGGAAAACAGTATAGAAATGAGAGAAGACACACCATGATGCTCAGTGGCTGTCACGGTAATAAAGGTTCTAGCATAACCCTTACAATCTAGTCTAAGTTACAAACAAGTGCATACACCCAGCAGAAGTTTATACCCATATAGAACTGTGGCATTCTAGGAGAAAAACTCACTCTGAAGGAAGATGAAAGAAGTACAGAGAGCTTGATCCAAAGTCAAAGCCTTACTTGATGGAGGAAGGGAGGAGTAATTTTGAGTAAAGCACAGACATGGTCTTTCTAATTCACCTCTAACCCGGTCTCGTGGACTCAAACGTGGGTGTGGGGAAGGGGGAGGACTATACGTAAAAAACTGAGAAATATTTCACCAATATCTCTATAAAAGGTTGGGACATTAGCTGTCCTGCCTTGTGTAGAACGGTATATTCCAATAAAGAGGAAAATTGCTAGAGATCACTAACAACAGTTTTGATGTTTTGAGGGCTCTGGTGCATTGTTAGTACCATTCAGCAAGAAAGGGAGCAGCTGGAAGGGACATACATATTCACGAACATGTATGACAGAAATTTCTAGAGAAAAAATTTCTCAGAGTAGAGAGGTGCTAAGCCCCAACCTCCAAGGATTCTGACCAATCTGGTGTGGAGCCTAGCTATAGGTCATTGAAAAGACCTCAGAAAATCCTGTGGAGCACTTCAGAGGATTTGCAAGTGGGGGCAAAAGTCTATGAAATGTGGGGCTCATTTGCATCAACAGCCTAGTAAAGCTTAGGGAAATTCAAGTTATAACTAGAACCATTACTCACAGCTTGTAAACAAACAGGGATATAATCCATTTCTCTATACAATACATAAAATTAAGACATCTTTGTGGGATGCAGCTAAGGAGCCACTACAAAAAGAAATACCCCCCCACCCCCAAAAACCTCTGTCACAAATATTGTACTGAAAACCATTTTTACTTGTTCTTGAGGGAAACAATTGTTCCAAAATAGTCCTTTTGAAAAACCAGTGTCTCTCTGGCTAGTGGCTGACTGTGCCATCATCTCTGCATAATCCCATAGGACTGTTAGGGAGACAGCATTAGGAGACAGAGATACTACAATAGGTTCTAGGAATAGGGTACTCTCTGTTTCCCACACTGCTCTGTTATTATTATTATTATTATTATTATTACTATTATTATTATTCTCATTTTGTAAATGAAGAAATAGAGGCAGGGAGGTTACTCAAGGTATTACAACTTGCAAGTGGTGGAAACAGGAATTAAAACTAGCCAGTTCAATTCCAGAGCGTGGGTTCTTAAGCACTATATATAATAGCCCATAGTTTGGGGACATTTGCAGTTAGTCAGGTGTGAGATGATGCTGCATTTGGATTAGGGTGGTGACAATGGAGATGAAGAGAGTGTACAGAAGCAAGATGCATCTTGAAGATTAAGAGGAGAAGAAAAGGAAGAAACCAAGTTTTCCAGCTTAAATAACTGGGTAGATGATAGTGTCTTTCATTAAAAAAAACAAGGACTGGGGCGCCTGGATGGCTCAGTGGGTTAAAGCCTCTGCTCAGGTCATGAACCCAGTGTCCTGGGATCGAGCCCTGCATCGGGCTCTCTGCTCAGTGGGGAGTCTGCTTCCTCCTCTCTCTCTGCCTGCCTCTGCCTACTTGTGATCTCTGTCAAATAAATAAATTTAAAAAAACCGAAACAAAAAACAAAGACCATGACTACTCACATAGTACTGACATGTGTCAAACACCAGTCTAAGTGTGAGACATCCGAGTTAAATTATGAAATAGGTAGTTTGTTAGAAGAGTCTAAAGCTTGGAGGACAGAACTAGTATAGAAATACAAAGAATGGCATTGTCAGCATATGGATAGTATAGAAAACCACAGAGAATAGAAGTCACCTAAAAGGAAGAGTATAAATAGAAAAGATTTCAGGTGAGGAAGGAAAACGAGAAAGAGAAACCTGTGACAGAAAAGAACCATAAAAGTGCGATGTCAGAAATAAAGAGAAGAGGGGCACCTGGTAGCTCAGTTGGTTAAGCAACTGCCTTCAGCCCAGGTCATGATCCTCAAGTCCTGGGATCAAGTCTCTCATCAGGCTTCCCTTCCTGCTCAGAGGGGAGTCTGCTTCTCTCTCTGACCCTCACCCCTCTCATGCTCTCTCTCGAATAAATAAAATCTTAAAAAAAAATCAAAACAAGAAAAGAAATAGAGAAAGAAGGCTGTAACAAGGAGGAAGTAGTTTAGATTAAAAAAAAAAAAGGCAACTGATTTTGAAAAGGAAGAGACCACTGATGGTATAATATAAGAACTGGAGACAGTTCCAAAGGTTTCATACTAAAAGAACAAGTAGAAGAAGAGAAACCAGCAAAAGACAGAAATTTTATTCAAATTAGGATGTCCTTTTGCAATTATCTGGCTTAAAATGACCCAAGACTCATAAACTGTGTCCTGTCAACCATACTGTGAGCTAACTTGCCAGAAGTCACAGTGCAAACAACTGTACTCATCATTCATTTGCACAGAATCAAAACTTTTCATTCTTGAAAACTTCTGTGGCAGGAAAGTACATTACATACAATTTCACGACTGAATTCATTATTCCCCCCAAATTCGTATGTTGACACTCTAACTTCCAGTATTTTAGACTGACTATGTTTAGAGATAGGGCGTTAAAAAGGTTATTAAGTTTAAACAAGACTCTTAGGATGGGCTCTAAACCAATCTAACTGGTGTCCTTGGAAAAAGAGGAAATTTGGACATACAAATTAGGTACCAGGGATATGCCAGGGATCCAGAAAAGATCAAGTGAAGACACAGTGGTAAGACAACCATCTGCAAGCCAAGGAGAGAGTCCTTAGAAAAAACCAAATCTACTGACATCTTGAGCTTGGACTTGTAGCATCCAGAACTGTGAGAAATAAATTTTCTGTTGCTTAAGCCACCCAGTCTGTGGTATTTGTTTTGGAAGCCCTAGCAAACTAATATACTGACTGCAACTTACACCTTTGTTTCACAGTGAATGAAACACAGGAATAGTGACAAGGACATACCAATAGATGCCTAAGGTTTATGCTATTTAGAGGACATGATAAAGTTATTTGCAATTTAGAGTTTCCTACTTGATGTGAAACAATTACATAACCCTACCTTGATTTATTTTACCCCTATAACTTACCTTTAGTAATTTCTTAAGCTTAATAAATTGAATAGGAAATTGTTAATGTGCTACCCTGTATGCAATAATTTAAAATGATTAAAAATGCCCCAGCAAAATCAAATGGGAGAATAAAACTAAAATCATGCTTTTGACTCATATTCATTTAATTTATATGTATTTGTATTAGTTTCTGACACAAATACTAGCATTTTTTCCTAAAATATTATAAACTATTTATTTCCTCAATAGTTTATATTAAAAATGAAAGAATAATGCTGTGGAAATAAAGTGTCATTCATCTCCAAAGACAAGGGAGACAAAAACAAATAGGAACTTCTAGGACTTCATCAAGATAAAAAGCTTCTGCACAACAAAGGAAACAGTCAACAAAACAAAGACACAACACACAGAATGGGAGAAGATATTTGCAAATGACACTACAAACAGGGTTGATATCCAAGATCTATAAAGAACTTCTCAAATTCAAACCCCAAAAACAAATAATCAAGTCAAAAAATGGGCAGAAGGCATGAACAGACACTTCTCAAAAGAACACACACAAATGGCTAACAGACACATGAAAAAACGTTCATCATCATTTGCCATCATGGAAATACAAATCAAAACTACAATGAGATACCACCTCACACCAGTTAGAATGGCAAAACTTGACAAGGCAAGAAACAACAAATGTTGGAGAGGTTGTGGAGAAAGGGGAGCCCTCTTATACTGTTGGTGGGAATGCAAGTTGGTATAGCAACTTTGGAAAATAGTGGGGAGTTTCCTCAAAAAGTTAAAAATAGAGCTACCCTATAACCCAGCAAATGCACTACTGGGTATTTACCCCCAAAGACACAGATTTAGTGAAAAGAAAGGCCACTGCACCCCAGTGTTCATCCAGCAATGTCCACAATAGCCAGTGGAAAGAGAAGAGATGCCCTTCAACAGACAAATGGATAAAGAAGATGTGGTCCATATACACAACAGAATACTACTTAACCATCAGAAATGATGAACACTGAACTTTTACATCAACATGGATGGGACTGGAGATTATGCTAAGTGAAGTAAGTCAAGCAGAGAAAGTCAATTATATTTTTTCACTTATTTGTGGAACACAAGGAATAGCATGGAGGAAATTAGGAGAAGGAAGGGAAAAAAGAAGGGGGGAAATCGGAGGGGAAGATGAACCATGAGAGACTACGGACTCTGAGAAACAAACTGAGGGTTTTAGAGGGGACAGGGATGGGGGATGGGTAACCCAGTAATCGGTATTAAGGAGGGCACTTACTGCATGGAGCACTTGGTATTAAAAGCAAACAACAAATCATGGAACACTACATCAAAAACTAATGATGTACTGTATGGTGACTAACATGACATAATTAAAAAAAAAAGAATTTAAGTGTCATTGAAAACACCACAGCACTGTAAAATTAGAAAAATATGACACATTTGAATTAAAGGGACATAAATACAGGGACATATAAATAACTAATCTGAAGGTTAAGGTACAATCAAATTCAGGCAACTTTAGAATACAGTGAAATATAGAATTTTTTTTTTTTTATTTTATTTATTTATTTGAGAGAGAAAGAGAGAGCATGGGGATAGGGAGTGGCAGAAGCAGACTCCTCACTGACCAGGGAACCTGATACAGGCCTCGATTCCAGGATCCTGAAATGACCTCAGCTGAAGGCAGACACTTAACTGAGCCACCCAGGCACCCCTAGAGTCTGGTTTTTAAAAAACATTATCTAGGGGCACCTGGGTGGCTCAGTGGGTTAAAGCCTCTGCCTTCAGCTCAGGTCATGATTCCAGGGTCCTGGGATGGAGCCCTGCATTGGGCTCTCTGCTTGGCAGGGAGTCCGCTTCTTCCTCTCGCTCTCTCTCTGCCTGCCTCTCTGCCTACTTATGAGCTCTATCTGTCAAATAAATAAATAAAATCTTAAAAAACAAATTATCTAACACTTTCCTCCAAAAAGTATTAAGAGGGTGACAAAGGATGTATTTCAAGTTATTTAGTTTGAAACAATGGGGACTATATCCAAAATGTTTGAGAAGTCCATGGTACCATAAATCTGTATAAGTCATAAATATTTGGGAGTTCTAGAATTGACAGGGAAATTTCATATATCCATTTAAAATTTAGATCAGCTGCAATCTTCCTGTTTTATAGATGTAGAAGCCAAAGTCCAGAGACACTAACTAATTACTAATCACATAGCTCAAGTTTCCTGCACTCCAAAATCCATGGAGTTCGAGAAAAATATTCTCTCTTAAGGACTCTGTTTATATTTATCTAAACAGAAACTACCCTAATGGAGTGTCATCAGGAAAACGCCTTCTGGAAAAAAATGGGACGTTTAAGAAACACTGAATCATACATAGAATCATGTAATCTTGGTAAAGCCTAAGAGCTTCTTAGAGGCCATCTATTTTCTAAATGAAATTTCACAAACTTATTCTCACACTATCTTTAACAAGTCATCTAAGCTCTGCTATAGGTCTCCAGAGAGACAGAACTCACTATCCTCATGCTGAATTCAAAGTTGCTGTCTCTGGTTCTTATAGATTACACAGATTTTGTGAGGAAAAAAGTAGGGCTTCTATACTTATTGATAGAGAGGTTGCATTGAATATTGACTGTGGCAACTATTATATTACATATTGAATTCATCTAACAAAAACTTGCTGCAGAATTTAGGATCATTTTCAAACTTCAAATTTCATCCCTGTATCTGAAAAGCCTGTAAAAGAGTAATCCCATCCCCTAACTGAGGGCAAAATTGATAAATCAAATAGAGATGACTCAATCATATAACTGATAACTTATTTCTGATTAAATCTCAGTAGAATGGACTAGATCCAGATTAGCACAGCTGAATTCTAATTTAGGAGACAACTCTAGTATGTTCTGGTCACCAGACCAGCAGATCCCCTTCTTCTTAATAACTTAATAGAGTTAAAAAAAATAATTTACCATATACATAATACATACACGTATAGTTAGAGGAATTATAACAAAACAAACTTTTGTATATCCATACCTAGATTAAGAAATAGTGTGATAGGGTGCCTGGGTGGCTCAGTGGGTTAAGCTGCTGCCTTTGGCTCAGGTCATGATCTCAGGGTCCTGGGATCGAGTCCCGCATCAGGCTCTCTGCTTAGCAGAGAGCCTGCTTCTCCCTCTCTTTCTCTGCCTGCCTCTCTGCCTACTTGTGATCTCTCTCTGTCAAATAAATAAATAAAATCTTAAAAAAAAAAAAAAAAAAAGAAATAGTGTGATAGTGCTGTTGAAACCCTCTCTGTGTCTTCCCCATTTCTTGCATTGACTTTTGTGTTGCTCATTTTAATGCCTGTTAAGTTTAGTCATATTTGTATGCATCCTTACCAATATATTGTTTGGTTTTGATGGTTTTTAAACTTTCTATTAAGTGGAACCGTACTTTTTTCATTCAAAATATCTTGGTATTTATGTTGGAACATGAAACTGTATGGTATTCATTTTCACTTCTGTATAGTATTCAATTACAGAACACAGATCCTTTAAGGCATTAATTCCCATCACCCCCCTCCAGACTCATATAATACTATGGTTCTGAAATTTTTATTTTTATTTTAGCTACACAAATTAGACAATATTGCTTTGATTTATAAAGTCAGTGTTTGTTATATTCACCTACAAGTTTTCTTTGCTCATTGTGGTGGACATTATGATGCACTGCCTGGATTCCCTTTCAGGAATGTAAACTCTTCCCAGTTCCTGGGAAAGCTGCCAGAAAGTGGCTCTTGGGCTGCTGGCCCTCTTCGGGGATTGCTTTGTCTAGAGAATACTGTCTCATCTAAGGTCAAGGCTCCTTCCAGGGGCAGTCCACATCCAATGAGGGTAAAAATGCCTGACCCTCTTGTCCCAAGTCAAGTCAACAACGAAGGATCACCCATCTCCAGAGCTCCCTATAGTAGTAGTGAAATCTTAGTTGGGTCTTCGCCGAAGCTGGACTTCTCTGCCTAACAGTGCTTCCTTCTTCTCCCTTCTACATGTATTGATCCCAAGAATAGTTTCTAATGAATGTGTATACTTGGACCTTTAACTAGGAAAATACTTCAAAACCAGTATTTAAAGCAATTTTCTTCAGAGAAGATTTCTATTTGTTTCTGCTAGGTCCATAGGGCACCCCAAACTCAACACGCCATTCAATAGCTTTTATATTGAGGTTTTGTTTTGTTTTTTGGTGCAGTATGAATTCCAAGTCCAATCCCACATGTGATTAGGAAAGATTCTTTTGTCCACTTCATCCAAAGCCAAAGATGAAACAAACAGTGTCATTCTGAAGAGCAGGTTATTTTCCTGTCATTAATAGGTTTTTTCCTTTGGGGATCCCAGCTTTTTACACTGCAGTGTCCAAACTTACGAGCATGCTCATCAGAATTTGTCCCTCGCCCCATGCAAGCAGAAATACCTCCTTAATGCCCAGGTTCTGGGCCATCAAGGATCACAGAAGGTGTCCTCAGGGATAAAATGGGCTCTAGGGCTCATTTATCTCTGTGGAACTGGGTTTTCTCATTACATACAGCCTTCGCTTCCAACTCAGTCATGCTTTTCAAAAATTGTTTTAACATTCTATACAGCATTTCTATGTTCTTTACCAGAGGAGGTTTCTCTGAACATCTAATCTGCCATGCGGCTTGAAAATGTAACAACTTCAGACATATTTAAGAGATGCTAAACGCTTTAGACCAACCAGTTTTTTTTTTTTTTTTAAGATTTTATTTATTTATTTGACAGAGAGATCACAAGTAGGCAGAGAGGCAGGCAGAGAGAGAGGAAGAAGCAGGCTCCCGGCTGAGCAGTAAGCCCAATGTGGGGCTTGATCCCAGGACCCTGAGATCATGACTTGAGCTGAAGGCAGAGGCTTTAACCCACTGAACCACTCAGGTGCCCCAAGAAATGTCAAAAAAGTCTTAAAAGACAATGACATTTCTCAGGATATCCTGAAGAAAGCAGAATTGAGAAAATATCTGTACATCCATGCTTATAATGGCATCATTCACAATAGACAAAAGGTGGAAGCCACCCAAATATCCATCAATAGATAAACAAAATGTATATACATATAATGGAATATAATTCAGCCTTAAGAAAAAAGAAATTTTGAAACATACTGAAACATAAACACTAAGGACATCATGCTAAGTGAAATACACAACCAAAAAGACAAAATAATGTATGATTCCCTTATAAGTGGTACCAGGAGTAGTCCAGTTCATATTAACAAAAAGCAGAATGGTGGAAGGGTAAATGGGGAGTTATAAAGATTAGGTTTTCCCAGATGAAAAAATTCTGTAAATTGGTTGCCTAACAATATGTGGTAGGGGAGAAAACAGGTTAAAAATAAGATATGACTGAATGGGATCAGTTCCATAACCAAAGCGTACACAGAGTGCCATGGGAATACAAAAGATATTATCTAACTCTTCCTGATTGATGGAGAAATAAGAAAAGCCAGAACTAATTTAGAATTACAGCTTTGAAAGGAGTTTAGGTAAATATGCCAGAGTGGACATACACACTAATTTGCTCCCTCTTGGAAACACACTAAAATAATACTAAAACACTTTTTTAAAAAAAGGTATCAACCTGCAAGGACAACAACAAAACTCTGGAAAAATCGAAAGCAGATGTGCAAATAGTAATAGAATGAGCTAATGCAAAAAAGGCAGTCTCCTAACCCAAGGAAGAAAAGTGACTTTTAAGTTTACTCCGCAAAACCTCCAAATGGCTTGGGACAGAGCTGCACCTCTGTAAGGTAAGAGTTAAGATAGAGCCAAACACTAGAAAACAGTTATGAAAGTTTACGTTAGTAAATTGTATGCCCAAACTCTCTTTGTCTCTCTATGAAGCCAGAAGACTACTTTATCCCCATCTGGGAATAAGACTAGAACTTTTGTTTTATTTTTTCTAAAAGGGAACGACAGAGTGTCTCTGTCTGAATTGAGGGACTCCCAGCATAGATGAGGGTGGCACCTGACTCAAGGCAGGAACATTCCAGTTCTCAGAACACTGGTAGTCTAGATTATATCCAAGTGGAGATGGGAATATCCTGATGAAGGGAATAGGACTAGTCCAAGTTAACAAAGATACTAAAGATGATAAAATAAAGGGATTGTATGGATTTGGAGTTTCCAATCAGTTTTTCAGTACCTGACTCTAAGATTTAAGTTGTTTAATCAAGCCTTGCCAGACATTGAGGGAAGATACGAAAGACAGAGACCAAAACAAGCAAACAAGAGGCTTAACAGGACATGAAATTTGGAAATATTTAGTCAGATAGGATGTAAAATCATTGAGGGACATGACAGACCCTAATGAATTTGACTGGAGCACAGTGAATAAATGCTAGCAGTAAGAGATGGCTAAAAAGGAATGTAAGGGCCAAACCATAAAGGACTTTGCACATCACATTGAGAGTCTGTCTTCCATAGGATCAGGCAATGGGGAGCTAATGAAGGATATAAAGGAAAATAACATGATCATGTTTACGTTCTGACAAGATTATTCAGGTGGCTATGAGATAGATGGACTGGTGGGGGAGAAATTATTAACAGAGGGACAAAGAGGTTGCTGAAGCAATTAAGACAAAGAAAAATTTAGGTTTGAATTAAGACTGGAGTAGATGGGAGGACCATAAAAGATACTGAGAAGATATAATCAAAAGGACTTAGGAACCGACTCGATATGTGAAATGGGAAAATGGGGGAGAGGCAAGAATAAAAAAGTGCTCCCAAAATTTTCACTTGGGCAAGCGAAGAGATGGCAATGGCATTCATGGAAATGAGAAATAATATAAAAGGAGATACAAGTCTATTGGAAAACAATGAATTCTATTTTAGATATGACAAGTTTGAGGTATTGGAGACAAAGCTATTCAGCAATCAGAATGAAATATCGGTCCGTGTTAAGGCAGGCGGGATAGGCTAGATAGATCTAGAGACATAAATTTGGTTATCAATCAGATCACCAAGGACAGTATAAAGATTAGCAATTTTCAGTGTGTGTGTGTGTGTACAAGGAAAGCAGTGGCTGAGATTTAATGCCTTTGTTTATTAGAGAGCTACTGTTACCTATCCATTGTGGTGCCCCACAGACACATTTAGGGAAAATGAGGTCCCAATAGTTTATTTTTACTTTTGTCTCTCCAGCCTCAGGATACATATCTAGAAAGAAGTTGTTACAGCCGATGTCAAAGAAGTTACTGCCTGTGTTCTCCTCTAGGATTTTAATGGTTTCCTGTCTCACATTTAGGTCTTTAATCCATTCTAAATTTATTTTTGGGTTTAGTGTAAGAAAGTGGTCCAGTCTTCCCAACACCATTTGTTGAAGAGACTTGTCTTTTTTCCATTGCATATTCTTGCCTGCTTTGTTGAATAGTAACTGACCTTATAGTTGTGGGTTCATTTCTGGGTTTTTTATTCTGTTCCATTGATCTATGTGTCTATTTTTGTGCCAGTACCATACTGTTTTGATATCTGTAGCTTTGTAATACAACTTGGATCCAGAATCATGATACCTCCAGCTTTGCTTTTCTTTTTCAAGATTGCTTTGGCTCTTCGGAGTCTTTTGTGGTTCCACACACATTGTAGGATTGTTTGTTCTAGCTCTGTGAAAAATGCTGTTTGTATTTTGTTAAGAGATTGCATTAAATGTGCAGATTCTTTGGGTAATAGAGACATTTTAACAATATTTGTTCTTCCAATCCACAGCCATGGAATGTCTTTCCACCTCTTTGTGTCTTCTTCAATTTCTTTCATCAGTGTTTTATAGTTTTCAGAGTACGAATATTTTCTCTCTTTGGTTAGGTTTATTCCTAGGCATCTTATGGTTTTTGGTGCAATTGTAAATGAGACTGATTCCTTGATTTCTCTTTCTGCTGCTTCATTATTAATATATAAAAATGCAACAGATTTCTGTACACTGATTTAGTATCCTGACTTTACCGAACTTGTGTATCAGTTCTAGCAATTTTTTGGTGGAGCCTTTGGATTTTTTATATAGCATATTATGTCATCTGCAAATAGTGAAAGTTTGAATTCCTCATTGCTGATCTGAATGCCTTTTATTTCTTCATGTTGTCTGACTGCTGAGGCTAGGACTTCCAGTACTATGATAAATAACAGTGGTGAAAGTGGACATTCCTGTCTTGCTCCTAACCATAACGGAAAAGCTCTCTAGTTTTCCTGATTGAGTATGATATTAGCTATAGGTTTTTCATATATGACTTTTATTATGTTGGGGTCTGTTTTCTCTAAACCTACTCTGTTGAGGGTTTTTATCATGAATGGATGTTGTACTTTGTCAAATGCTTTTTCTGTATCTATTGGGAAGATCATATGGTTCTTATCCTTTGTTCTTTAATGTGGTGTATCATGCTGATTGATCTGCAAATATTCGGCCACCCCTGCAGTCCAGGGATAAATCCCACTTGATCATGGTGAGTGATACATTTAACATACTGCTGGATTCGAATTGCTAGTATTTTATTGAGAATTTTTGCACCCATGTTCATCAGGGATATTGGCCTGTAGTTCTCTTTTTTAGTGGAGTCTTTATCTGGTTGTGATTTCAGAATAATGCTGGCTTTGCAGAATGAGTCTGGAAGTTTTCTTTCCACTTCTGTTTTGGAATAGTTTGAGAAGAGGTATTAATTCTTCTTTAAATGCTTGGTAGAATTCACCTATGAAGGCATCTGGCCCTAGACTTTTGTTGGGAGGTATTTTTACTACTGATTCAATTTCTTTGCTGGTTATTGGTCTGTTCAAGTTTCTATTTCTTAATGTTTCAGTTTTGGTAGCTTACATGTTTATAGGAATTTATCCATTTTTTCTAGGTTGTCCAATTTGTTGGCATATAGTTTTCCCTAATATTCTCTTATAATTGTTTGTATTTTTGTGGTGTTGGCTTTTATTTCTCCTCTCTTATTTGTGATTTTGTTTGGGTCCTTTCTCTTTTCTTTTGATAAGTCTGGCTAGGGTTTATCAGTTTTACTAATCTCTCAAAGAACTAGCTCTGGTTTCATTGATCTGTTCTATTATTTTTTCAGTTTCTGTATCATTTATTTCTGCTTTAATGTTCATTATGTCCCTTCTTCTGCTGCCTTTAAGGTTTCATTTCTTGTTGCCCTAGCTTCTTTAGGTGTAAAGTTAGGCTATTTGAGATTTTTCTTGCTTTGTGAGGTAGGCCTGTATTCCTCCTGGGACTGCTTTTGCTGAATCCCAAAGGTTTTGGAACATTGTGTTTTCATTTTCATTTGTTCCCAGGTGGGTTTTTTTTAAAATTCATTCCTTTATTTCCTGGTAGACCCATTCATTGTTTAGTAGCATGTTGTTTAACCTCCATGTATCTGTGGTCTTTCCAGATTTTTTCTTGTTTTCTTTCTAGTTTCATAGCATTATGGTCAGAAAATATGCATGGTATGATCCCAATCGTTTTATACTTGTTGAGGCCTGATTTGTGACCAAGTATGTGATCTATTCTGGAATTGAAAAAAAAAGTGTATTCTGCTGCTTAAGGATGGAACATTCTAAATATACTTGTTAGGTCCATCTGGTCCACTGTGTCTTCAAAGCCATTGTTGACTTTGGGCTTAGATGATCTGTCTGTTGATGTCAGTGGGATGTTAAAGTCCCCTACTATTATTGTATTATTATCAATTAATTCCTTTATTTTTGTTATTAATTGTTTTATATATTTGAGTGCTTCCATGTTAGGGGAATAAATATTTACAATTGTTATATCTTCTTGGTGGACAGTCCCTTTTACTATGACACAGTGCCCTTCTTCATCTCTTGTTAGTCTTTGGTTTAAAATTTACTTTGGGGGCGCCTGGGTGGCTCAGTGGGTTAAAGCCTCTGCCTTCGGCACAGGTCATGATCCCACAGTCCTGGGATCGAGCCCCGCATCAGGCTCTGTGCTCAGCGGGGAGCCTGCTTCCTCCTCTCTCTCTCTGCTTGCCTCTCTGCCTACTTGTAATCTCTGCCTGTCAAATAAATAAATAAAATCTTTAAAAAAAATAAATAAAATTTACTTTGTTTGATAGAAGTATTATTATTCCAGCTTTCTTTGGATATCCGTTTGCATGACAAATGCTTCTCCATCCCCTCACTTTCAATCTGCAGGTGTCTTCAGGTCTATGATGAGTCTCTTATTGGCATCATATAGATGCGCCTCTTTCTATTTTTTTAATAATCCATTCTGATACCTATGTCTTTTGGTTGGAGCATTTAGTCCATTTACATTCAGAGTAGTTACTGATGGATATGTATTTAGTGCCATTTTATTACTTGTTTGTTTTTGTTTCTGGAGATTTGTCCTGTTCCTTTCTAGTCTTTGTCACTTTTGTTCCTTCCTTTCCACTCAGAGTCCCCTTTAATATTTCTTGCAAGTGGTCATGAACTCCTTTATTTTTTGTCTGGGAAGCTCTTTATCTCTCCTTCTACTTTGAGTGATAGCTTTGCTGGATAGAGTATTCTTGGCTGCAGTTTCTTCCCATTCAGCACATTGGCTACCTCATTCCACTCCTTTCTGGTTTGGCAAGTTTCTGCTGAGAGATCTGCAGCTAGCCAAATGGGTACTCCCTTATAAGTTAGGGACTTCTTTCTGCTTTTAGGGTTTTTTATCTTTATATTTTGCAAATTTAATTACATTATGTCTTTGTCTTGGCCTGCTTTTGTTGATTCTGAGGGGAGTCCTCTTGTCTCCTGGATCTGGATATGTTTCCTTTCTCAGATTAGAGAAGTTTTCAGCTACTATTTCCTCAAATAAATTTCCTGCCCCCTTTCTGTCTCTCTTCTTCTGGGACTCTTTTAATATGAATGTTATTACGTTTGATAGAGTCACCAAATTCCCTAGGTCTATTCTTGTGTTCCACAACAGTTCTTTCTTTTGTTCAGCTTCAATATTTTCCGTTATTTTATCTTCTATATCACTTACTCATTCCTCTGCTTCTTCACTTGTGCTCACTGCATCAAGTCTGTTTCGAATTTCAGTTATTGCATTTTTCATTTCTGACTGCTTTTTAACTCTTTTATCTCTGTAGTAAGGCCCCCCTGCCCCGAAATCTTCCACTCTTTTCTCAAGCCCAGAGAGTATCCTTATGATTGTTACTTTAAATTCTCTATCAGGCATGTTACTTATATGTTTCACTTAGGTCTCTGGCCATGACCTTATCTTGTTCTTTCAAGATGAATTCCTCTGTCTTGGCATTTGTCTTAGTCTCCATCTTCTTCTGTGGTTTAAAAAAGCCTGTTCTGTTTCCTGCTCCTAAGAGTAATGGCTTAATGAAGGAAAGGTCATGTAGTGTCCAGGGCCTGGTGTTTCAGGGTAAGTTTCTAGTGTTTGCTGCATGTACTCTGCTGCTGTGTTTTGGCTGCTCTATCCTTTAGGCCAGTTGTATGCAGAGGCTCTCCTTGCCTGCAATGGGCAGTGTTGTGTCCTTGGCCAGAATGTGGTATGTTTCAACTAGGCATACTCTGGTCTACTTGTTAAATGAGACCTGCTACTACTTCCAGTAGAAATAAGCCCTGCAGAATTCTCTGGTGATGTGGGCAGGGGTTTCTGCTGATCTTCTGGGGAAGGGGCCCACCGTGCTGGCACTGAGGCAAACTTGATCAAGCAGGGCAGTACCAACGAAATGCAGGGTTGTGGGACTTGGTATAAGCCGGTTAGGCAGCCAGTTTTGGCGCTGTACTGATTATGACAGGTGTCTTTGTGTTTATGCTGAGGGTGGGAAGGGAAATGATGCCCTCCTGCTCCTTTGTCCCTAGAGAGGGGACTCTGTGCCCGTTGCTCTCAGAAAATCACTCCAAGAAGAGCAAATAATCTCCTTTCTGTGTGTCCTAGGCATTTCTCAGATCACTGTTTCCATACTATCTGGCTCCAGCTTGTTTGCCTTCTCTCTGGGGGCAGCGCAGTGCCCTCCTGGATCTAGCCAAGCCAAGCCTGCTGACCTTGAAGACTCCAGGCTTTAGGCATGTGGTGTGGGCAGAGGCGTGTGCTGATCTTCTGGGGGAGAGTCTCACCATTCTAGGACTGAGGGAGGTTTGACTGAGAAGGACTGTTGCACCAGAGCACAGAGGTGTGGGATTTGTTGCAAGCAAGCTAGGCAGCTAGTGTTGAGGTGAGCTGCCCTCCACAGGTGGCTCTGGGTTTACGATGAGGAGTGGGGGGGAGAAATAGTGCCCACCTGCTCCTGCTCCTTTGTCCCTAGAGAGGTATCTCCTGAAGCTATCTCTCAGGGGCAGCTCTAGGAAGAGTGAATTATCTCCTCACTGTGTGTGAATTCCTCACAGGCGTTCCTCAGATGGCTATTTCCACAGGTCTGCCTCTGGGTTGTTTGCCTGACTTCTTTGCAGGAGCAAGGCAGTGCCCTCAGAGCTCTATCCTAGCCAAGCCCTGCTGACCTCTACAGCTCCAGTTTTTGAGCCCTGCTGGATACAAGAACTCAGGAAAACAGCCCCTCCCATTTTCTTTCCCAGCCAATGGCTTTGGGGAAGTGCTCTTGTGCATTCCTCTCACATTCATTATCTTAAATGAGTCTGGAGAGGAGAAATATGATTATATGAGTAAAACCATATTGAAGTTTTTTTTTAAAGAATATAAAGTAATGCCAATCTTCTACAACTATTTTATAAATTAAAACAGAGCATCTAATTGTTATGTGAACAGTTAATTCAACTCAATGCCTTGTAATAAGAGCTGATTTCCAAGCAAACTTATCAATTGCTGAATTTAAAATATCTAGACTTAATGAACATTTTATCTAATTAGAAAGTTAGAAATTTCCTTATTGAATCTGAATCCAGTAAGTTTCAGACTTTACAATGTCTGAGATCACTTAAATGATTAGACTCCCCATCATCTTTACATGTAGTTTTATCTTGAATATTTAGTTCATGAGAAAATCCTTCTGATTTAATATAGAGTAAATAAAGAAGAACATAAAATTATATAATTACAGTCCAATTTTTAAAAGTGATAAAGCATATATAAAAGACTATTAAATATATTAAAATGTTAATAGATGAAAAAGAGACCGTCATTTTTCTTATTTCAACCTACTTCTACATTGTTTATAATAAATACATATCAGTTTTATAATAACAAGTATTTTCATGCAAATAGTTTCCTCAACTAGATTTCTGCAGAGGAAGAAAATAGCTGAAGATGTACAATATTGATAATTTATATGGATATGTGTTGGGGCACTTACATCTCATTTTTAGGGGTCTTATGTCTCCTATATCAATAGAAACTCAGGGAAGGCAATTATGTTTATTTCTTTTGTAAGTTCCTGCAGTCCAAAATGCTGTGTTCTGCAAAGGGGCATTGTATCCTCAGGGCCTAATCAAAGAAAAAAAAAAATTGTAAAATGAATCCCCTGAAACTAATTTGTTAGATTAGCAACTTTTCCCTACTACTCTATGCTAATATTTGTTATGGTTAAATCCAACAATTTATAAATACTGTCTTAAGTTGTAAAAATAGTAACATACTGTACCTTGGTATGTATTTTGTATACAATGTTTTATTATAATATTTTACTTAAGTAAGCAGATCATAAATCTTAGGATTTTAAATTATTACTGGTAATATTTTTTCAGAAAGTTCTAACTTTCTTTTAAATCAGTTATTTTGAAAGAGTTTCAACATTCTTACAATGTTCATTATATTTGTCTGTTGAGCTTAAATCTGTTTCTAACCATTTTTCCTTAGAAAGGTTGATGGCAATATTAGTAAATGTATAAAGAACTTAGAAATTTGAGTCAACAAATAATGAATTTTAAAGCTAACAGTGCTCATATTAATTGTCACAGATTCACTTTGTTAGCCTATTACAATCTGCTCCCACCCTCCCCCCCCACCCCAGCCAATATCCACATACACAAATTGGGCACATTCAATGGCCAGAATTAATTACAGGAGTGCAATGATTACTCAGGCTGCCCAAGGAGGGTGAGCTGTTGGACAATTATAAATAATGAAAGCTCATCTACATAATTGCCCAAATTAATTTCAACTGGTTTTAAAAGAAATATTTCTAAAATGTTTAAGCTACTTTCCTTCCTTTTAGGCCAAGTATACTCTATACAATTTGATCTTTGGGATGACTTAGGATATTATCATAGCTTTTTAATTATATACTATGATACTTGGAGAACCACACTGATACTTCCTGGACGGTCTGTCCCTTCACTGGAAAGCTCCAGACTTAGATTTTGTTTTCTGTCTTTTCACCTCTTGCTATTTCCTGCTTTCCAGTCTGCTTATGAGCATCTGTGTACTTGTCTCTAATAGAGTATCCCTCCTCTTTTGGGTTTCTTAATCTATAGCAAATAAGAAAGAACAAAACAATTAAGTCTCATTCTCTGGCCATTCAGAGATGAAAAATACATATGAACAATACTGGTAGCCCTTAAAGCATTCAGAGTTTAATTATACCACAAAAGGGTGCTATGGGAACCCAGAGGATCATCATAAGAGAATGTGGGTATTTCAGAATGGCTTTCTGGAGGAGGTAGTTTTTTTTTTTTTTTTTTAAGATTTATTTATTCACTTGAGAGAGAGAGAGTATGCAAGTGGTGGTAGGGGGGAGGGCTGAGGGAGAGAGAGTTAGAATCCTCAAACAGACTGAGCACAGAGCCCAACTAGGGGTTTGATCCCAGGACCCCATGATCATGACCAGAGCCAAAATCAAGAGCTGGTCCCTTAACCGACTGAGCCTCGCCCAAGTGCACTGAGGAGGTAGCTCTTTATGACAGATGAATGAATAGGACCTGATAGGCAAAAGACAGTGAGAGAATGGGTAGTGGAGAAGATCAAGTGTACAGTCAAAGGAAACAGCATGGTAATAATAAAAACAATACTTTATATTTATTGAATGCTTATGTAAATTAACTTAGTAAAATCCTCATAACATATCTATGAGGCACGACTATTCCCATTTTAAAGATTAGGAAACTGGCACAGAAAAAGTGTTTTGCCCAAGTTCACACAACTAGTTAAGCTGCAAAGTCAGGATTTGGACTTAAGCAGTCTGGCTCTAGAGCGCACACTATTGACTCCCATGCTATACTGCTTGTTTATGCAAAGTTATGAAAGCAAGAGAGAATCTACTACAAGTAATATATAAAGCGGGAAGATGATAAATGAGTGTTGCAGAACAGGGAGGCAAAAACTAGCTCAAAGGAGATTTGTATGCCAGGCACGTGTTTGGATTTTACCATGTTTATCAAACCAGCAGACCGAATGGCAGGATCTGATTGCCTTTGATAAAGATTTCTGTGAGCTCTGAATGAAGAAAAACAACCAGAGGCTAGAAGTCCATTTAGGAGGCTATTCCAAAACTCTGTGAGAGGGGATAGAGACCTAAACCAAAGCAACAGAAGTGGGAATAGAAAGGAGGGGATAAGGGGCACCTGGGCTTGGTCAGTTAAGTGTCCGACTCAGCTCAGGTCATGATCTCAGGGTTGTGAGATTGAGGCCCACCCCCCACCCCCTCACCTTCGGTTCTGTGCTGGGTATAGAGCCTGCTTGAGACTTCCTCCCCCTCCTTCTGCCCCTCCCCACCCCCACTGTGCAAGTATCCATGCTCTCTCTAAAAAAAGAAAGAAAGAAAGAAAAGGAAAGGAAAAAACAAAGAAATAAAGGAGAGGACAAATTAGAGATAAATATGATGCTGAATTCATAAAATGTATGACCCAAATGAGGAAAATCAGTGATAGGGAGAAATTAAATAAAACTGTAGTCAAAGGAGAAAACAGATGGAGGGTGTTGGAGGTATATAAAAGGTTCATTTTAGACATGTTTGAGGTGCTTCTGGAACAATAACAACATAAAAACAGCCAACACTTACACTGAACTTCTCATGTGCCAGACTCTGGTCAAAGAACTTTGTATGAGTGAATCCACTGAATTATCAAGGCGACCCTCTGAGGTATTCAAATTTCATTTTACATGAGGCACCTGAGAAGCTAACTTTGCCCAAGGTCACACAACTTGGTCACACAACAATTAAGTGGCTGAGCTGGGACTTGAACCAAGGCAGCCTGGGTCAGAGAATATTCTGCCTTTAATAGAGCCACATCAGTTGTAGAGATGGATTTGGCATCCAAGAAAAATGGTTTAGACTCAACATAAAAATTTAAAGTCATCAATAAATACAGATGGCAGTTGAAACCATGAGTATTCACTTAGGAATAGAGAATGCAATTAGTTTTTCTCTAAGTGTGGATACCTTGAGGGTATTTGTCAAAAGTGCAGATGAGAGGGTATCACCTAGGTCCACAGAAAAAGAACTTTGGGCCTGGAAATAGTTTTCACTCCCCAGTTGATTCTTATGCACATTCAAGTTTGAAGATCACCATTGAGGAATGAACAAAAAAATGTGTATAACAATGACATTGTGTCTTAGAAGTGTGTCTACCATAAAAATAAACAAGTGCCAAAGAACGATGCTTAAGTAAAGGCCTAACCAAATGTCTTGATGGGTCTTTTCTCAAATCTAAGCCACCATCTACTATAAGATGCATTGTTTTTTCGTGTACCACAAGAAAAAAACCCGGAAACTTCTCAAATAAAGCTGAAACAAAAGAAAGGCTACAAATGAAGAGAAGGATAAATGGAAAATAAACCCACCATGCAGAAAGAAACAGCAAAATCTCTACCTTTCAAGTACTAGGCACCAAGTAGAGGGAATGTTAACTCAAAGACAGTTCTTACACTGCTTTATACTCTGAGTTCATACTACCTGTGAGATTAATAACAAACTCTTAAACAGAGAATTTAATTTAAAATGGTCCCAGGTTGGTAGTCATGCAAATGACTGAAGGAGGAATATGCAAAACCTCTCTGAAGTAATCCTACTTTAATTCAGGCCAATAATGATTATAAGACATATCATTATTTTAGAACTTCTCTTAAATCTGAAAAAAACTCTTAGAATCACTGAAACACAATAAATGGAAAGTCCAGCAAGCTATTCTGAATGCCCAGAAACTGGGACGGAAAGGCTAATTTCTGGTTCTCAAATGTACTCCATACATAATTTCATATGGGTATTGATTATTTTTAGTGGTAAGAACTATAAAAGGTTATTAAAAATTATAAAAATCCTTTCCCTTCCCACATTTAACAATGTTTTATAATTCCCCCAAATATAAAAATCTCACCCATAAAAAAATTACAAAATAAACTAAACAACCAACAACTGAGATCAGACTACTGCTATCCCAACTTTATGTAAATGCTTTAATATTCTCTGGGACTCTGAGAACTAGATGGCCAAGCTCCCCACAGGCCCTGGTAACTGTCCAGACACAACAGGAGAAAGAGCAAACTTTGCTCTTGCCAAGGATGATGATTTATAGTCCCAATCCAATACTCGGTATTTCATCTTTTACTCACAGGCCACAAACACACTAACCAAATACTTGTATTATAGCCAGAGCATTCTGGCCCTTTTTAAGAAAAATTAATCCCTTTTCAACAATGCCACCATAAAAAAAAATTCCTTTAGCATTTTTATAATTTTCCAGAAAAGCTGTGTATTCCTAGTTCAGGCATGCATTTTCCATCTTTTCCAAGGACAGGATAAACACTGCACAAATTATATGCCATAGCTGTTCTGGCATCTTATAAAACTGCAATTTCACTGTATAACAAGCATATCATTATTAGAAGACTAAAATGGCGGGGCGCCTGCATAGCTCAGTGGGTTGGGCTCTGCCTTTGGCTTGGGTCATGTCTCAGAGTCCTGGGATCAAGCCCCACATCGGGTTCTCTGCTCTGCGGGAAGCTGGCTTCCCCCTCTCTCTGCCTGCCTCTCTGCCTGCTTGTGATCTCTGTCAAATGACTAGATAAAATCTTAAAAAAAAAAAAAAGACTAAAATGACTTTAGAATGATAATAAGCACCGACTGATCATTGTGAGGAGTTCCCTCATTAAAATTTTTTTTTTTTTTTACAAAGAAACCAGTTATTCAGCCAACCACTGCTAGCTTTTCCCTGCTTTTGGTGGGTAAAGGTCCTCAAAGTCCCTCTCATGGCACAGTCCTGTCTAAAGTAACAAATACAACAATTCAAATCTGATTCCCACTCTTGTCACACCCTGCCAGAGCATCTCTTTCACTCAGGAAAACTGTTTACCCCCGGAGCAAATGTGTACTTGTATCTATGATAGAGGGATTTTCTAAGACTGTAGAAAATGAAGTATCTCACATCCTTATCTATAATTTAATATTCATTTTTCCATAGAAATAAGGGAATACTGGTTTTATAGTGCCACTGCTGTTCTAAGGATGTTATAAAAATAGTTTCTAGGTGGACCTATGGAAAATCCACTCTGTCCCTGTCAGCCTACTCAGCAGTAACTTTTCAGATGAAATTTATTAGCATAGCATGTACTATGTAATATTTTAATTTAAAAATTTTAATTGGCCTATAATCCCACTATACAGAAATCCCTATCAACATGTTTTTACTAAACAGTAATGTATCAGGTAATAAAACTTAAGCAGCACTAAAATGCACAAAATAAAAAGTAAAATATTTCCTACTCCTAGACCACTGATTCCCAACCATGTCCACAGCTTTCCCCTCTCTGAAGATAACAACCATCAACAGTGTCTTGAGATCAGAAAGAAAGATTCATCAGATTTATAAGATTCTAGAAGCATGGTAATCCATTTCATTACAGCATGACGGTTCATTCTTTACCATTACATCCCTTAAAGCCGTTGATAGTCTCTTGGGTTTAGTGACCAGAGACTAACTCTTTTCTTAGGCATTTCCCCCTCATTTCTCTGCATCTGCATGGCTTCACTAAGGAATATGATGTAATGGAAAGGGCTCTGGATAAAATCAGAAGACCTAGGGTTTTTTTCCTCCCCTAATACTTACACAGCATTTGTAATCTTAATTATATCACTTCCTTTCTCTTGGTTTTGAAAAATATTAACTATTTTATAAATATACAGTGGTGGAAGTAGCAATGATAGTAAACTCTCTGATATTTTCTTGTAGTTTCAGTTTCCTTATAATTTGTCCTTACAAATACTAATCTCTGAGCCCTTTCCTGGTTCCCTGTGGCTGGGCTAGCTAACTCTCTTCTTGCATACTTATATGCTTAATATATTATATTGAAATATTCTGGGACACCTGGGTGGCTCAGTCTGTTAAGCGTTTGCCTTTAGCTCGGGTCATGATCCCAGGGTCCTAGGATCGAGTGCCACATTGGGCTCTCTGCTCAGCATGAGGCCTGCTTCTCACTCTGCCTGCTGTTCCCCTTACTTGTGCTCTCTTCTCACCCACTCCCTCTGTGGCAGATAAATAAATAAAATCTTAAAAAAAAAAAAAAAAGAAATATTCTGTTCATGTCCTTCCCTTAAATAGCAAGCCTTAAAAACTGGAATCCAGCTTCATTCATATTTGTAATCTTAGCACTTAATTCAATAGCTAATAAATGCTTGTTAAACTGAAATGAATTAAAAGCCATGTAGGAAAAAAAAAAAAAAAGCCATGCAGAGCTCCAAGGTAAATCCTAACAAGTCACCTCAATAGAAAGTAAAAGGAAAATGTCTATGCCATTCAGACAAAAGAGAGTTCCAATGACGAACAGTAGTGTATGAGTTATTCTGCCAAAAAGCAACACAAATACCTAGGTTTGTCATAGCATTGCTCTCCTTGGTATTCAGAACTCCATATTCATAATTCCAATTCTTACACCTACTAGCAAGCTGCATATCTTAAGCACACCAACTTCTGATTCATATATCTGAAGTGAACAACTGTTCACAAAAGGGCTGATCTATTGATGGACAGAGTTGTTGACAAGCTTATCTGTAAAGAGATACCACTAAGTCTTTATTTATTTATTTACCCCCGACCCCACCCCGTCAAATCTTTCTCTTTCTTCCTTCCTTCCTCCCTCCCTCCCTCCCTCCCTCCCTCCCTCCCTCCCTCCCTCCCTCTCTCTCTCTCTTTCTTTCTTTCTTTCTTTCTTTCTTTCTTTCTTTCTTTCTTTCTTTCTTTCTTTCTTTCTTTCCCCGCTAAACCAGACTTGTTGGCACAGCTGCTAGGGTCTTAACATGAGAAACAGCATATGTTTTTGAACTGCATGGAGGGCAAAAGGGCAAAATCTAATTTTCCTGCCTAGCTGAGGTAGCTTAATTAAGATAATCAAAATACATTTTACTTAAAATGCACCTCTGAAAATTTGTATTAGCTTCCTCTTAAATATTCTAGTTCTTTAGCAGTTTTCAATGTGCATACTTTACTTTTAGCTGACTGTGCCAAATGCTGCAAGTGCTGAGGACCTTCCAATGTACCCCAACAGCCAAAATACAGGAGGCATAGAAGAGACCTTATGATGACTAAGCATGGGATCTTTCTTGCTCTTAAGAATTTCTCTTGCATCCAAACAGAGTCTGCCTGTGACTGTGTCTACATAATTTGCTTCATAAAATATTGAGATGACTTTTCAGGAAAGCTAATGTTAGGAATTGGCATAATTTTCAGTTTTCATTCCATTTCAATTCCCATGATATTTGCTGAGTGTCTAACATGTGTCAGATTTTTTGCTAAGAGATGGAGGTGGACAGGAAGAGGTTATAGTCTCAGGTGAAATAAATGAAATGCCTAAACAACTCAGGGTTTTGAACTTGCTTTGAACTAGTACAAATTTGGTGCCTTGCAAAAAGTAGAGGGTTGACTTCATGATGCTGATTTCATCATGACAGTTGACCAAGTTTGCCAGTCTAGTCCAGACCAATCCTGGCTAAGAAACCTAGTCTCCTTTAATCTGACCAACTTTCATCCTTTAGTTAAAAGCTTCCTATCAGCTGCAAATTACAGCCTATCAGGAGGCAGAGGAGAGGGGCACCTGGGTGGCTCAGTCTGTTAAATATCTGATTCTGGATTTTAGCTAGGTCATGACCGCAGGGTCTTCAGATCAAGCCCCATATCAGGCCAGAACTGTGCTCCACAACCAGCATGGAGCCTGCTTATGATTCTCTGCTTCTCCCTCTGCCCCCTCCTCCCTTTCTCTCTTAAAAAAAAAGTCTCTGAAATGCTTAAAAGGGAGAAAATGACATCCTTTTTTGACTAAAGTTTATACAAATACAGGTAAGTCAAAGCTGCTAAACTCAATTCTTTAAAATGTATATAGTCTTGGGGTGCCTGGGTGGCTCAGTGGGTTAAAGCCTCTGCCTTCAGCTCAGGTCATGATTCCAGGGTCCTGGGATCGAGCCCCACATCAGGCTCTTTGCTCAGCAGGGAGCCTGCTTCCTCCTCTCTCTCTGCCTGCCTCTCTGCCTACTTGTAATCTCTGTCTGTCAAATAAATAAAATCTTAAAAAATAAAAAAAAATGTATATAGTCTTACATAGTATATTCTTCGCAACTGTACTAAAAGGCAAAATCTAAAATTATCAATACTTGAAAAGTATTATAATTTACAAAACCTTTATACATCAAATTTTAACTTAGCCTTATAAAGTGGCATAATATCGTTATAGTTATTTTTGAACACACGAGGAAACCAAGGCAAAAAGATGAAGCAGCTTGCTTACGGTCATAGGTGTAATATGTGGCAAAACCAGAATTCAAATTCGGGTTTCTAGACTCTAAATATGGTGCCCTTTTTGTTTTTGCACTGCATTCCATAAATTGTAGTTAATCCAATTTTCCCCTATATTAGCCTCAGGAAAAAACAAACTAACAGATTAATTTTCCTAGTGCTATTTAAGCCAAAATTAAAGCAAGCTTGCATTCCCTTAAGTGCATACAGAGACAGTGAGTAGACCAACCAACACAGCTGCTGACAACAGACAGATGCCAACTTAAGGTTAACAGTTTTCCCTTGTATAAATAAATCCACACATAGAGAAACATGTTTGGCTGAGTATAATTCAATTTGTAAAATTTCCAAAGCAAACAAACATTACAACTATCAGAATTGTTTTCCCTTGAAATAGAACTCCTGTGGAGATAACAACTGAGAAAAACATAAAACATCTTTAAAACAAACTCTATTCTCTTCTTAAAAAAAAAATACACATACATACCCCCAAATAAGTATTTCTTTCCATTTCTCCCTCCTATCCACTAATCCCTCAACTGCTTCTGACAATGAAAGAATAAAAAATTAGCAATATTTTTTGAAGTTGGTAATTCATAACTCTTCCAAAGCCATCTATTATCTTTAATTTAAAATTATCTTTAATGTATTATAGTTTCTGTGATTTGATTTTAGTTGCCTTAACAAACATAATTTTATTTTAGCAATGTCTGCACATATCTGTCTTCCTCTATAATCCCTCAAGAGCAAGGGACCGTATCTTATTCATTATTCTGTTATCCACTGGACTTATTATAGGGTAGTCATTTAATAAGCATTTGTTGTCCTCAAATCAATAAATGCAGTAGAAATAAGTAAATACAAGACTAACAGCAAACATTTATTTATAAATGAATGCATATATTTTACTTCTATGAAATCAGGATTCACCTTTATTTTTTTTTAAAGATTTAATTTATTTATTTGAGAGAAAGAGCACAGAAGGAGGGGGAGAGGGAGAAGCAGTCTCCCTGCTGAGCAGAGAGCCCAATGTGGGGCTCGATTCCAGGACCCTGAGATCATGACCTAAGTGAAAGGCAAACACTTAACTGCCTGAGCCACCTAGGCTCCCTGAGGATTCACCTTCAAATTATATTTGGCAATATGTTTTTTTTTTTTCACTGTGGGACATAAAGTAATGCTGTGCCTTATAATCGTTGGCATCTTGGATTCAATGAATAAAGTCTTTATAAAATATATACATTAAGAACATTCTTTTCGGGGTGTCTGGGTGGCTCAGTGGGTTAAGCCTCTGCCTTCAGCTGCATTGGGCTTTCTGCTCAGCAAGAAGCCTGCCTCCCCACTCTCTGCCTGCATCTCTGCTTACCTGTGATCTCTTTCTGTGTTAAATAAATAAATAAATAAAATCTTAAAAAAAAAAAAAAAAGGAACATTCTTTTCATGCAATTGAGTAAGTAAATGCAAAGTGCTGATCATGGATCTCTAAATTACATAAAGATGTAAGGGGGTGTGCCTTACAGATGTCTCCCCTGCTCTACCAAATCAATGAGTTAGGAAAAAAAAATATATCAGCGAGTTAGGTCTTCGAGAGCCAGAACTTTATTTTATTCATCTTTGTACTTCTAGTATGTGCTCTCTAGGGGCACAATAAAGATGAGCTAAATGAATAAAAACATCTGGTCTGGGGAAAAGAATGACTGGGGGAAATGGAATGATCAATGCTGTAAAGGGAAAAAACAAATTATAAAGACAACTAGGCTTAAAGAAACAAAAAGAAACATACTTACTTTAATATTTAAAGTATTGATGATCTACCATTCACTAAAGATTCATACTATTAAACAGTATTTACCAAAATACTAGCTTCATAGGATATTAATCGAAGTTACTCCCTAAATTAAATAAATTTCCAGCAAATAAACTTGCTGAAATGGGTAACACAAAATTAACCAACTTCTTCACCTGCAAGTTTTTTAAAAATTATTTAATATTAATCCAGATTTTAATTTTTAATATTCCACTTTATTATCTTTAACATTCTACTATCATTGTGAATTTCCAAAAGAGGGATAAAGCATGCATTTCCCAAACTTATTTGCAACAGAAACCTTTTTGGGGTATCCTCTTGAGAAACGAACATTCCACAGAACAGACTTTAGGTAATATCTATATACAGAATCTTCAAAGTAGCTCTACACAGAAGACAACTATCAAGATATTATGATACGTAACTGGTAACATGAAATAACAAGTGTTAACAGAAAAAACAAATAGCAAATTGTCCAAAACATCCTGTTGCATATATAGAAATTCCTATTTCCAGAATAGGAGGGTAAAGGAAGAAAAAGAAACCTCCTTCTTAAAAAAGTTAAAAATTGTAATGATCTTATATTTAAGCTCACTTGATTTAGTAAATAACCACTCTGGTATATCTAATTAAATGGCACCAAAAAACTGTCGAATACTTTCAAAAGTACCTGACAGATCATAATGTAGTCAAATTATTGGGACAATACTACATTATCTCATTAACACAACTCATGACACAAGGAGGGTTTATAACAAAGAGTACAACCGAGCAACAGAATTCAAACAATTGGTGTGAAAGTACTTTGGAGCAAGAAGTAGAATTTGTCTCATATATTCTAAATGAATAGAGTCTAAAAAAAAGAATATATCACAATAAGATCTCACAGCCATCATCATCCCCTTTTGAATAGAGGAATATAAGGAAATATAATTCGGTTCAAACAAAATGAGAAAAATGAGGAACATTAAATTCTTAGCCTTTATACACCCTGGGGCCAGAGATTCCTCCCTCTACTACTACTTACTGGTGGGCATTATATTTGGATTCACCAGTGCAGTGGTGATAATACTAGTTCAAACTAGTTCTGTGACCTTATCCTAATTAGTACCTAAACCCCCTCCCAACTTTATTTACAAAATAAAAGGGTTGATTTAAGTTATCTTGAAGTTTTCATCCATTTTTAAAATTCTACTAAAAGAGAGGCAAATTTACTTGCATGTTGAACTTTTTTTTAAACTTCTATTGAAGCCATATTTTTGAGCTCTAAAACAATTAAAATTTTGTCTTTGCAGTGAATACCCCTATAAATACCTTGGTAATCTTATCTAGACAACCATTAAGATTTTAAACATTTAAAGAATACATAGTTTTAATTATTTCAACAAGTATTTGTTTACAACACCCTCCTTCTAGAAAGACTTTTAAATGACTTATAAAGTTACATACAAAAAAGGAAGGTAAGGGCACCTGGATGGCTCAATCCTTAAGCGTCAGCCTTCAGCTCAGGTCATGATCCCAGGGTCCTGGGATGGAGCCCCACATCAGGCTCCCTGCTAGGTGGGAAGCCTGCTTTCCCTCTCCTACTCCCCTTGCTTGTGTTCCCACTCTCCCTGTCTCTGTCAAATAAATAAATAAAATCTTTAAAAAAAAAAAAAAGGTAGGTAAAATAAAATACGAAAAATTCTGACAAAATGTTGAATTAATATGAAAGTGAAAAGTTCACCTCCAATCTAAATACAGAAATACCGGATAATATGTAACATTTGCAAGTAAACAGCCAAGCTCAAATGCAGAAAAAGAAATGGTTAAGTGCCAAAAACAGAACAGTTAAGCCATACTGGTGAAAGGGTGCTAGGTTTTTAAAAATGTTTAAAATGACTTCTAAAATCAGACTTATTAAATGTATAAGTCTAATGTATTAAATTGACAAAAGCTGCTTAATTACTTAGAAAGATGTTACTTATTGGAAATGAAGATCTGCCTTGATAGTTGTTTAAAGTATTTGAGAAAATATGATAGGCTAAATAGAAAAATGCAGTTTGAAATACCTAGCGTACCTAAATTTATAAGTGCTATTCATGTTTAAGGAAGACTTAATCTACTAGGTTTACCAGTTAACTAGCATTAATCAAAGAAAAAGCCAAAGTCCTAATTCCAGGCAAAGACTACTAGATCTAAAATATGATCTCGTAAAATTTTTAAGTTAAATTCAAATGGCTTAGGAAAAACATTTTGAAAATTGCAACTTTAATAAACTTTCATAAATTTAAGAAATAAATTAATGAAGCCTTTTAAAATTACAACTAGTTAAAACAAACTAAAAGTATTACTTTTCAAGACCAAATGTGTACCTCAGATACTAAAAACAACACTTTGACAAGGATTCCCACTATTAGTGGTAGTATTCAACATCGAGCTGGAGAGTACACCAAAGGATAAATAAAACAGGAAAAGAAACTAAGATGGATAAGAATTCAAAAGGAAAGAAAAAAATTGTTATTTGTAGGCAATACAATTATTTACATAGAAAAGTCAAGATAATTTGCATATGCGTGGTTGCCTGGCTCAGTGGTAGAGCATATGACTCTCCAACTCAGGGTAATGAGTTCAAGCCCCACACTGGGTGTACAGTTTACTTTGATCATCATCATCATCATCATCATCTGGATAATCTATGTGGAAACTGTAATATATATATACATATATATATATATATAATACATATATATTTTTTTCAGACAGTAGTAAAAAAATCACAAGAATCATGGGGTAAAGCCAAATAAAATTTATAAAATCTTTGTGAACAAGATTTATTAAAAGAAGGGACTGTTCTTCTAACTATTAAGATTTATTATAGGGGTGCCTGAGTGGCTCAGTTGTTAAGCATCTGCCTTTGGCTTAGGTCATAATCCCAGGGTCCTAGGATTGAGCCCCACATCAGGCTCCGTGATGAGTGGGAGGTCTGATTCTCCCTCTCCCACTCCTCCTGCCTGTGTTCCCTCTCTCGCTCTTTCTCTGTCAAATAATTAAAATCTTAAAAAAAAAAAAAAGATTCATTATAGAGTGTTAGTAATTATAATAGTGGTATTGGGACAAGGTGAGAAAAAGAGACCAATGGAACAAAACAGAGTCCAGAAATAGACTCTGGTATTTATGGGAATTTGGTATATGAATATGAGGGCATTTTCTTAGGAAAAGGATTACTATTCACAATTTGTGCCAGGATAACACACTATCCATACTGTAAAAAGTAAACGTCTATCTTTATTCCATGCCAAACACAAAAATAAATTCCAGCTAGACTCAATGCCTAAATGTAAACAACAATCTTTAACTGTTTTTGAAGAAAATATAGAATATGTTTCAGACTTTGGGTATGAAAGACTTCATAATAAACAAGACAACTTACAAACAGGGAAAGTGCTAACAACTAAACTAAAATTAAAACTCCATGCAACCGAAGATACCACTGACAAAGTTTTAAAAAGCAACACATGTAACATATAAAAGATTAGTACTGGAATTACCAAACTCCTACAAATTTTTGAGAAAAAGCTCAATAAAGGGACAAAGATATGAAGAGTAGTTAACAGATGAGGAAATATGGATATCCAAAAGCCAAAATGATACTCAACTTCGGGAAATGCCATGCAATCTGGAAAATGGAAATTAAAACAATGAAAAATTATTTCACACCCATCAGACAAAAACTTAGAAAAAAGTCAATATTTGGCAAGGATGTGGGGAGATGGAAATTTCCATGAATGACTGGTGGGAGTTTAACTGGCAGAAAATTTTGGAAGACAATTTAAAAATTGTGATGCTGTATATACCCTATTACTTAGCAACCCTACTTCTCAGTATTTATGAATGAAGCCTAGAAAAAAATGTAGATGTATACAGTGATGTTAATTGTAGCCTTGCTTGCAATAGAAAAAAAGGGGGAAAAAAAAACAACTTAACTATATATTAACAAGGGAATGGAGATAAATTGTATCACATTCATATAATGAAACATCATATGGCAACTAAATAAAAATTAGATTCACATTTAGTAACATAAATAAACTTTAAAAATATATTGTTCAGTGAAAAAAGCAAGTTATAGAATGACAGTATTTTAAGTTGTCTTTTATATAAAATCTTTTTAAAACATGAAAACAATATATTATAATACTAAGGACACTTCTATATACATGTAATTTTTTATTCCATCAAAAAAAATGAAGGAAAATGTTAATATTTGAACAAAAGTTACAAAAAAGTGTTTACTAAATTACTCTTTTTTCCTTTTGTTTGAAATATTTAGTATTTTTAAATGACACAAAATTTTAAAATCTTACCTAGATATGTATATACTCACATAAAATATGTGGGTATGAAAAACAGTAGAAAACAACAGAAAAAGAGTAGAAAAACAAGAATGAAACCAGCAATGAGATCGGTCTCCAAAATTTATGTCATAAATTGTACATACATGTTAGAGCTAGCTCACAAATCTTTCAGAAAGGGCAAAATAAATACATATTAAACAACTTTATTTTTTACAAATGTATTAAAATAGCCAGAAATATTGGAAATTTAGACATTCCAAGCACATCAGAGTAACCTGGGAGACACCAAAGGCAGAAGACTGGAAAAAATTAAAGAGTGAATTTTTTTTTTTAAGATTTTATTTATTTGACAGAAAGAGATCACAAGTAGGCAGAAAGGCAGGCAGAGAGAGGAAGAGAAGCAGGCTCCCCGCTGAGCAGAGAGCCCGATCAGGGACTCGATCCCAGGACCCTGAGATCATGACCTGAACTGAAGGCAGAGAATTTGACCCACTGAGCCACTGAGGTGCCTCTAAAGAGTGAATTTGATTCATTTATTTCATTCATTTACTGCAGAAAGAAAATAGCACACATGAAAGAAAATCACTATATTCTAAGACTAGTATATATGAGAAAATAAGCTTTTTAAAGGCTGAGAAGGAAAGAATTCAAACTGATCTTGCTGGAAAGAATTCAAATCAATTTTCCTAGGGACATCTTAAAAATAAAATCTAAAGATTCAAATAGAAAAGCTTCTGGGATTCACCTGGGCAACATACACACATACATATATATATCTAAGGTATACACATAACACTTGGTTGCTGTGCTACTTTCTAACAAATCAAAATAAGAAAAACTAGGTAAGCAGCTGGAGGCAAAACTTGAATATTACAAGTTTTTTTTCAAGAAAAAAATGGGTAACTATGTATGGTGACAGATGTTAACTAGACTTAATTGTGGTAATCATTTCACAATATATACAAAAATCAAATCATTATGTTGTACACCTGAAACTAATACAATGTTATATGTCAACTATATCTCAATAAAAAAAGAAAAGTCTTCGAATAAATCACCTGAGAAAGTAACCACAGAGCTTCCTTTACTTATTATCTAAAGATTCATAAGGAATATATACATCTTTTTCAACTACAAAATTAATTTCTGAAAAAGAAAATCAGACATTTCACTGCTGAGACTCTCCTTTTCCATCCCTTTCACTTTATTTCCTTTTCTTTTCTTTTGTTCCATGAAGTGGAAGTGATTTTGTAATAGTACTGCAAAACAGCAATCATAAAGTAGTATCTAATTTAATTACTTTTATTGTCTTTTACAAATCTAAACCAGGAGGAAGTAATGAACAAAAAATTTAAGAAATTTTATTAATCTCCTAGGTAATAGTACACACTTTCCATAAACTCATAATATCATGCTTTTCAAAAAAATATATTTATTTATTTGAAAGAGAGAGCATGAGCTGGGGAGAGGCACAGAGAGAAAGGGACAAGCAGACTCTCCACAGAGTGGGAAGTTCACGTGGGGTTCGATCCTAGGACCCCAATATCGTGACCTGAGTGGAAGTCAGACCCTCAACCCTCTGAGCCATCCCTCTGAGGCACCCCTCATGCTGGGCTTCTGATTAAATATGCATCTCAAGAAACATGGATGATAACACAGTGAGAACTAATATGTACTTCTTATGTTTGATGTGATCACTATAAATGCAGGTTAAGAAGGTCAACAATTTTATCACCAATCGCTCACGGCAGGCTACCTCTAAAATCATAATGTGCAATGCAATAATCTTGCTCTAATATAAAATAGTAAAATTCCATTGTCATCTATTACTCAAAAAAGAAAAAGAAAAAACAAGTAAACATTTGGAGATAAAAATTGCTTGTGATACTAAACAGTAGACAATTAACATAATTTCTTTTAAAAACAAATTGAAGTCAGTCATCACATAAGGAAATATTGAAGGTTCAGATGGCTTCAGCATGGCACAGAAAGGTGAAAGTAGGGGAGAAACCATCGATGGGCTTTTGCAAACCTGTATCACTAGGCAGAAAAGTAGCAACGAAATGGCAATGTAGACAAATAACGGGGATCTACTCCTAATTGTAAGAAGTCTCCCCAACAAATAATTCACACGTGTAACACTCATCCAAATGCACATGTTAGCAACAGATAACAGTAAAGCAGCACTGAAATGGAACTGCTAGTACAGTCTCCTGATATGTCCTGATAAAGCTCTCCTTGTCCCATCTTTGGGTTGACTTAAAGCCTCACTCCCAAGGGATATTTTTGAAAACAATGCTTAAATGGTTGAAGTATCCAGTATACTCTTTTTAAAAGTTTTTTTTAACCTTTTAACATTATTGATAAAAATAATTAATAATTTCAGAGCCCGTAGAAACTTTATTAATGAAAATATAAGTAAATCTAGGCACAGACATTATTACATCTTTCACACAAAATTAACTCAAAATGGAGCATAAACCTATGTGTAAAACACAAAACAGTAAAACATCCAGAAGATAACACAGGAGAAAATCTGGGTGACCTTGGTTTCAACCATGACTTTTCACATACAACACCAAAACACATAATCCATGAAAGAAAAACTGAGAAGTTTGCCTTCATTAAAATTTAAAAGTGCTTTGCAAAAGACACCATCAAGAGAATGAAAAGACAAGCCACAGACTGGGAAATATCTGCAAAACAACTATCTGTTTTTATCATACCTGATAAAGAACTTGTGCCTCTTTAAAATGGGCAAAAGATGTGAACAGATGCCTCACCAAAACAAGATAAATACAGGTGGAAAATAAGCATATGAAAAAATGATCAATACTCTTTTAGGGAATTGCAAATTAAAATGAGATATCATCATTTACCCACAAGAAGGGCTAAAATCCAAAACACTGACAACACCAAAGGTGGTAAGGATGTGGAGCAACAGGAACAGGAATTCGTTGCTGATGGAAATGCAAAATGGTATGGCTACTTTGGAAGACAGCTGGGAATTTACTACAAAGCTAAACATAAGATTACACAATCCAGCAATCATGCTACCAGTTATTTATTTAAATGAGTTTGAATTTTATGTGCACAAAAAAACCTGAATATAAATGTGTTTTATAGCAGCTTTCTGTATAATACCAAACATACAACATTCTGGAAAAGGCCAAACTACAAGACAATAAAAAGACCAGTGGTTGCCAGGGATTCAAGGAGAGGGAAGAAGGCATAAATAGATGGAACACGGGTAATTTTCAGGGGTATGAAACTATTCTATATATATGATCCTACAATGGTGGGTACACGACATTATGCATTTGTCAAAACCCAAAGAATGGAAAACACGAGAGTAAACCCTAATGCAAATTATGGGCTTTAGTTGGGGAAAAAAATAAATAAATAAATTTACTTCAACTGCCCTCAGTTCACAGATGAAGACTCTGAGGCCCAGAAAGATCAACAGACGTGCCCAAAGTTACACAGAAAATTAAGGGCCTCAGCTATAGTCTGTTATTATGAATAAAGGTCAAAGAGAGGGCTGTTTGTTGATTTAATTCAGCCCTGTTAAGACTTGAGTTGGGCTACCATTAAAGACCTTTGAGGCTTTCTGACCATGTGAGATATTAAACACAATAAGGGTTCAAAGAATAAAGAATTCAGCTTAAGTTTTGATTCTTCCATTTTAAATACAAGTATGAGTAAAAGGCCAAGAAACTAGAGCTGTGGGCATGGCACCTCAAGAAGGCAGAAAGCACGGGTAAGCCTGGTGGGATTGAGGAGGGCACGTACCACGTGGAGCACTGGGTATGATGCATATACAATGAATCTTGGAACACTGAAAAAAATAAAATTAAAAAAAAAAAAAAGAAGGTGGCGGCAGAAAGCCCTTCTTTGGAGAAGGCAGAAGAATGAACACTTGGGCTCTAACTTGGTATTTATGCTCCATTGTTTGTTACCACCCACCCCCCCCATCTGTCATCAGAAAAAAGCTACTGCTTTTTTTTCTGAATACCCGCCTTTTGGCGGGAAGGCAAAGAGCACTATCAAGAAGAACATGAGTTTTGTCAGGAGGCAGACAGGCAAGGTTTCTACTTCCAGCTCTGCCATTTACTGGTTTAGGTGTTTTGAGGTAAGTTATTTAAACTCTCTGGGCCTCCGCTTGCTTATCTGTGAAAATGGGGATATTATCCTCTTCATAGAGTTACTGGAAAGAAAATCCATATAAATCACCTGGCATAATACAGGCACAGAGTAAACACACTTAATATTAACTACTGATAACAGCAATTATAACTATTAGATTTTACATATGTGTGAATGTGTATTAAGCATGTCTTAAAAGTTTTTAGGATTAGATAGGACATAGGAAAACAAATATACAAACAGAAGAATGGTGCTGCACACTTAAATGCATTATGTACATTAATTTACGGAGTCTTCTTAACGAGCCTATGAAGTAGAGAGTCAGCCAGTGGGTCAAGGATTTAAGGAGCATCTACCATGTGTAAATCACTGTTTGAGACACTGAAAGTAGAGTAGTAAACAAGACAGGATCCTTCACAGAGAAGAATACAAAATAAAACAGATAAATATGTTCAAGTGGATAATTGAATTGCTGTGATGAAGATTAAAAAGGGTATTAGGTGGTCTGCTTTAGCTAGAATGGTCAGGGAAAACATCTCTGAAGATACAGATTTTGAGATAAGTCTAAACCAGTGAGGAAGGCAGTCATTTGAAAATCTTAGGTAAGAGCATTCTGAGTAGAGAAAACGGCATATGCAAGGATCTTAAATTTGGTATACTCAAAGATCGGAAATGGGTAACAACATGTTCTGTCTTATAGATAAAGAAAATGGGGCTTTAGAAAGATTAGCAATATGAATAAGGTAAATGGCAGAGGCAAGAATTTAAATGTCTAGCTTCAAGTCAATGGTCTCATGGAATTGTTATGCTGCTTCTCCCCAAAGTTAGCAAAACACCTCAATCTGTTCTCAGCTATGGAAAAATTCTGCTTCCCAATCTTCTGAATGTACTTATGAAAATTTACCAACAGAAAGCAGTTCTTCTAAATTCAAAAACATCTGTTTACTTTATTTGTTGTTATCAGAAATAAGGCAGACAATGGGGCACCTAGGTGGCTCAGTCGTTGGCTTAGGTCATGATCCCAGGGTCCTGGGATCGAGCCCCACATTGGGCTCCCTGCTCTGTGGGAAGTCTGCTTCTCCCTCTCCCACTCCCCCTGCTTGTGTTACCTCTCTCACAGTGTCTCGCTCTGTCAAATAAATAAATAAATAAATAAATAAAATCTTAAAAAAAAAAAAAAGGCAGACAATATGAAACTAAGACTCTAAATTAAACAGTGTAACACTGTATCATATTAAATAAAATTTTATGTATTAATTATATTTCCCTGAACAATACATTCTTTAAATGTTTCATATCATATAGATATATTGATGAAACATGGTGTTTTCAGTAATTTTTATAATAAAGCTGGACATGGAGGTCTTGCTAAGAAATAGAATCTTTTATGCTGCTATTTTATGAAAAAAATAATTGCTGTATTTTTACTTTTTATAACTTTCCCAATTAAGAAGCTTAAAACACAAAATATTAAAAATGAATTTTTTTTTTTTTAAAGATTTTTATTTATTTATTTGACAGAGAGAAATCACAAGTAGATGGAGAGGCAGGCAGAGAGAGAGAGGGAAGCAGGCTCCCTGCTGAGCAGACAGCCCGATGCGGGCCTTGATCCCAGGACCCTGAGATCATGACCTGAGCCGAAGGCAGCGGCTTAACCCACTGAGCCACCCAGGCGCCCTAAAAATGAATTTTAAATTTGAAAAAAAATGAAATATAATTCAAGGATCTCGTTAAAAATTTTAGAGAATGCTGGCAATAGTAAGCTTATACAAAATAACACTCTTCAGTTAATCTACAAAGCACTTTTATAAACGTTTCATTAATCTCAATTGAACTGAGTGACAAATATTACTTTACATAAAGATGCTTATTTATTTGAGAGAGAGAGCAAGCATGGTGGAGGGTGGGGCACAGATGGGGCAGAGGGACAGGAAAGAGAATCTTAAGCAGGCTCCATACCCAGTGTGGAGTCTGATGCAGGGCTTGATCTCATGACCCCGAGATCATGACTTGAGCTGAAATCAAGAGTTGGATGCTCAACTGACTGAACCAGCCAGGCGCCCCCAAAGATGACTATTTTATTTTTTTTAAGTTTTTTTATTTATCTATTTGACAGACAGAGATCACAAGTAGGCAGAGAAGCAGGCAGAGAGAGAAAGGGGGAAGTAGGCTCCCTGCCAAGCACATAGTCCGATGCAGGGCTCGATCCCAGGAGCCTGGGATCATGACCCGAGCTGAAAGCAGAGGCTTTAACCCACTGAGCCACCCAGACGCCCCAAATATGACTATTTTAAAAGATACAATATCTTGAGTACCAATATATGCCAGATGCAAATCGAAACATTTTATATACATTACCTCATTAAATCTACACAGTAGTCATTGGGAAGTAGGTGATTATCCTCCTTGTACACATAAGACAGCTAAGGCTATCTCGTGTCTGACATCCAAGATTAGGGAGGTTAAAGAATTGGCCAAATTCATACACCTAGCAAAATGCAGACTTGGGATTCAAATCCAAGATTATGGGGTTCTGAGGTCCATGTTCTCCTCACTATTTGAATATATAGCTATACTTCTCAACAAGTTAAGATTTCATGTGCAAAAGTTGTTCCAAAGCAGTACTAGGTACTGTTCACTTGCATGACTTTTAAGTCCTTCAAACAAGATATTAACATGTGCAAACTTGGACTCAGTATCTTCCCATCCCAAGACTGGCATTTCTAGTATATTCCCTACTCTGATTAATGGAAGGAGTTAAGTCTTCACCATCTGGAGAGTAGTCAACCCAGGACTTTTTTTTTTTAAACTCCCATATCCAAATAGTCATTAAATTCTATTGATTCTACCTCCTAAACATCATCCTTTCTTCATTATCTCTCAATAAACCTTCAGCTACTACTCTATCTCTTTGGCTCACTGCTCAGCCAAGCTTCTTCAAAGAGTGGGCTATATTCTACATAAACTTTATGCTTTTTTTTTCTTTTAAAGATTTTATTTATTTATTGGACAGATAGAGATCACAAGTAGGTAGAGAGGCAGGCATAGAGGGGGAAGCAGGCTCCCCGCTGAGCAGAGAGCCCGATGTGGGGCTTGATATCAGGACCTTAAGATCATGACCTGAGCTGAAGGCAGAGGCTTAGCCCACTGAGCCACCCAGGCGCCCCTAGACTTTATGCTTCTTAAGGGCAAATCTGAACAGGAGTTTTTTAAGTATGCTGCTATATACTTATTGCCAATCAGAGTTGCCTGTAGTAGGTTTTCAATAAATGCTGAATAAATGAATGCAAATGTCTGGCTTCCATCCTTCCATCCCTCTGTGAGTGCATTGAAAAAGGTCACTGATGAATTTCTGATATCAAAACTGCACTGTCTTCTTTGGTAAATAAAACCCAGATCTTCTGAGGTTGACAATGAAAGAAAAATCTCCACATGCAGAAGGGTAACTTATTGAGTTCTTACTGTTCTCAGTATTCGAGTTCCCCTTGGAGATCTTATTAGCACTGTCCCTCCCCACTGGCTTTCACTGGGAGAGTGCTGCTCCTTCTATGGTGCTCTTTCCTAGTTAGATCTATGATCATATGACTCCTTTCTGTATTTTGATATAGTAAATAAAAAGTTATAAAATTTAAATACGACTTTACTAAAGCTAGAGAATAATAAAAAAGAGCACAGATAATAAAAGGAAACCAGGTAGCAAATCTTCAAATTTTCTCTCTGGGGCTTTGAGGCCTCATTCTATCCTAGTTAACTTATCTATTTTCAACTGATTCGCATTATTTTAACACCCACCACTTAAGAATCCATGCCTATCATATCCCCTCCTTAAAGACTAAATCTAGGAAAGCCCAGAGAGATCCAGAGTTACCATGACCACTTAAATTCTTTTAACTGAGTTTTAGTTTCCTGAGCTGGAACATACATTTGGTACAAGCCAAACAAGAGAAATGCCAGCCCTTTAGGAGAGACCCTCCTATCCTCAGGGAGCAGCATGGTTTTACCCTACAGGCCATCCCAAGTCAATCTATCTTTATCTCAACACAGCATAGTAATTCAATATTAATATGGTAATATATGCCAGATGGATATATTATACTGTAACGGGGCTACTAGTTGTCAACCCACCTAGAAACTTCATCTTTCTAGACTTGTCGGTAGTACTATACATACTGACGAATCATTCCTTCTGAAATTTTCAAATCTCTTAGTTACCCATCTCCTGGTTTCCTGATTATTTTCTTCTTTTCTAGTTAGTTTCAGACTACCCTGGCTGAGTTCTTATTCTGAATTCTCTCCATAGCCAAGTATATTCACTTGCATGGTTATAGTATAATGCTAACATAGTTAAGTTAAGTTTTGGGTCAATTCTGTGATTTTTGTAGCTATGTAAGCATAAAATAATTTATATGCAAAGTGTAAACAGAGTGCCTGAAACACAGTAAGCACTTAGATATGGTAGCTTAAAAGCAAAATAAAACAAAATATTCCAAAAGACTTAGAGTTTCCAAATGTGAATCTCTAGCTCAGATGTTGTTGCTGAGCTTAATTAAGACCAATGTACCTCCATATGAGATGTGGGGCCCAGGAAAACTTGGGAATAATATTACTCTCTGAAGTCTCAACTATAAATCAGTATATAATGGACCAAAGCAGATATATGCGAAGTTAGCTTATAGAGTCAGAGACTAGGCTACAATGCATATGTTTTAACAGGGATGCCTGAGTGGCTCAGTCCGTTGAGCGTCTGCCTTCAGCTCAGGTCATGATTCCAGGGTCCTGGAACTGAGTCCTGCATTGCCTGCTTCTCCCTCTGCCTGCCACTCCCCCTGCTTGTGTTTGCTCCGCTCTCTCTGACAAATAAAATCTTAAAAAGAAAATGTTATAACATATTTAACAATGTTTCTATTAAAAAGAAGAGTCTGGAATGGAAAAAGAGAAAAAGCAACTCAGAAGAAAAAAATGGAGGTAATTAAAGCTCTATGATGGAGGTTCTCTTAGCTAAGTGCTATTAAGTGACCATAATACATATCTAACGTCTTTTGTTCTGATTCCAAGTTCTAAGCAATCTGATGATTTTTCATGTAATTTTCTTACAGAGAAAACTCCTTGGTCAGAGAATCTATATGCTATCTACTTGGCAAATATATCAAAGTATACTAATAAACTGGCATCCTGATAAATCCGTCAGTCACTCACACACACACTGTCACACACACACAATCTCCTCATCTTACAAACTCTCATAAACTTAGCAAGATTGTTTCTAAACTCACAAGATTTAGGAGTACTGTTTTTTTAATGGTAAATTCATCAATGAATTTCATAATAAAGGCCTCTTAGGGACCAGCCAGTCAACTTTTTCCTTGATTAAAGCACTCTTCATTTAAGGCAACAACTCCTTGGGGCACCTGGGTGGCTCAGTCCGTTAAGCCTCTGTGTCTCAGGCTCCCTGCTCCTGGACAGGGAGTCTGCCCCTCCCCCAGGACCTGTGCACACATGTACTTTCTCTCTCAAATACATAAACAAAATCTTTTTTTTTAAAAAAGAGGCAAATTTTCTAAAGTGTTTTCACTATAATAAAGTACCTGCTACCAATTGTCTTGTTTTTGTTAACTATATGTAAATATACAATACCTTTGAAAGTTCTGGGACATTTTATTTTTCTTCTATTTACCCATCAAATATGTACTAAGTTTATACTAGATGCCAAGCACTGTACTCAGAGCTGCAGAGGATGAGCAAAAATCAGCACAGCTGCTGCTCTTCTGTGCTTAAGCTTTAGAAGCAAACACACACTGGGGCACGTGGGTGGCTCAGTCTGTCAAGCATCCGATTCTTGATTTTGGTGCAGGTCATGATCTCATCAGGGTCATGAGATCAAGCCCCATGCTGGGCTCCACACTGGGTGTGGAGTCCGCTTGGGATTCATTCTCTCTCTCTCTCCCCTCTCCCCACCTTTGCCCACCCCCACCCCCGCACACTCTCTCTCTCTCAAGTAATAAATAAATTTTTAAAAAGAAGCAGGCACACTTTCATAAAAATATCACAGACTATTATAAAACTACATTTGTAGCTCATTAGCAAGTAGAGACATGGTAAAATAAGAGTATATTTTTATAGGGACATTTAATCAGATCAGGGAAACTAAGAAAGTGGTATTTGAGCTAAGATCTATAGGAAGGAGAGTCAAAGACAGGCTAAAAAAGTCTGGACAAAGAAAACAGTACAAAGGTACTACATCTGTACTCACTGTCTCCAGTTCTTCTCCCATTCTCTCTTAAATAAAATGACCATCTGACTTTTATACCCTTAACCAAAACTGCTCTCAAGATCCTCAATGACCTCCATATTACTAAATACAGCAGTCAGTTATCAATTCTTACCTCACTTGGTCCAGAGCGGCACTTCATGTACTGAGAACTCCTTCCTCTTTAACCACTTTCACTTGGTTTTTAGGATACCACACTCTGTGGGTTTTCCTCTACGTTCACCGGCTGCTCCTGCATAGTCCCCTTTGTGGATGACCCCAGATCAACCAAACTCTAAGGAGTGCCTCTTTTTATGATACCAACTACTTTCAGGCTTTAACTGCTATTAAAGCACTACTATGAAATGCAATTATTCTATCTACAGCCAGGTCTTTCAGCTCATCTCTATACTCACTTACCCAACTTGCCAATTCCACACTTCTACTTGAATATCTTAAGAGACATCTCAAACTTTACATGGCCAAACAAAACTCTTGATTTCCACCTCCTTACCTCCATACACAAATCTGGAGACTTTGCCACAACATTAAATTCCTTACTTCCTGTTGTTCAGTCTAAAAACTTTGGAGTCATCTTTGGCTTCTATACTCTCATACCTCATATCCAATCTATCAGTAATATTTGTTGTCTAAACTATCCTAATAGATCCAGACTGTGGGCCTCTTCCCACTGCCTCCACTGTTAGCAGCCTGGTCCAAGCTACCACTATCATCTCTAACCTGGAGTATTACTTTAGCTTCCTTACTAGTGTCTCTGCTTCTACACTTGCTTCCCCCTGGTCTATGCTCAACACAATTTCAAAGAAGTAATCATTTTTAAAAGTGCATAATGCAACTGATCTGCTGGAAGCCCTCCAATGGCTTCCTCCTTCAATAAAAAGGTCAAAGTCCTGAGATCGATCTAAGATGGCGACTGTGGAACCGGAAACCACCCCTACTCCTAATCCCCCGCCTACAGAAGAAGAGAAAACAGAATCTAATCAGGAGGTTGCTAACCCAGAACACTATATTAAACATCCTTTACAGAACAGATGGGCACTTTGGTTTTTTAAAAATGATAAAAGCAAAACTTGGCAAGCAAACCTTCGGCTGATCTCTAAGTTTGATACTGTTGAAGACTTTTGGGCTCTGTACAACCACATCCAGTTGTCTAGTAATTTAATGCCTGGCTGTGACTACTCACTTTTTAAGGATGGTATTGAGCCTATGTGGGAAGATGAGAAAAACAAACGAGGAGGACGATGGCTAATTACATTGAACAAGCAGCAGAGACAAGTGACCTGGATCGCTTTTGGCTAGAGACACTGCTGTGCCTTATTGGAGAATCTTTTGATGACTACAGTGATGATGTATGTGGAGCTGTTGTTAATGTTAGAGCTAAAGGTGATAAGATAGCAATATGGACTACTGAATGTGAAAACAGAGAGGCTGTTACACATATAGGGAGGGTATACAAGGAAAGGTTAGGACTTCCTCCAAAGATAGTGATTGGTTATCAGTCCCATGCAGACACAGCTACTAAGAGCGGCTCCACCACTAAAAGTAGGTTTGTTGTTTAAGAAGACACCTTCTGAGTATTCTCATAGGAGACTGCATCAAGCAATCGAGATTTGGGAGCTGAACCAAAGCCTCTTCAAAAGCAGAGTGGACTGCATTTAAATTTGATTTCCATCTAAATGTTGCTAAGATATAAGAGAAGTCTCATTCGCCTTTGTCTTGTACTTCTGTGTTCATATATTTTTTTTTTTTTAAATTTTGGCTAGAGTGTCCACTATCCCAATCAAAGAATTACAGTACACATCATCCCCAGAATCCATAAGTGTGTTCCTGGCCCACTCTGTAATAGCTTAGTAGAATTACCATTACAAACACATTTTACCTATCCACAATATTCAAAAAAGAACTTGCATTTCTATACCTTACAGGAAAAAAATTTTGTTTATGTTCCATTGTATGCAGGAGCATATTTTGCTGGTTTGAAAGAGTATGATGCATACAGTTTTCTAGCAATTTTCTTTGTTTCTTTTTACAGCATTGTCTTTGCTGTACTCTTGCTGATGGCTGCTAGATTTTAATTTATTTGTTTCCCTACTTGATAACATTAGTGATTCTGATTTCAGTTTTTCATTTGTTTTGCTTTTGTTTTTTTTCCTCATGTAACATTGGTGAAGGATCCAGGAATATGACACAAAGGTGGAATAAACATTAATTTTGTGCATTCTTTGGTAATTTTTTTGTTTTTTTGTAACTACAAAGCTTTGCTACAAATTTATGCATTTCATTCAAATCAGTGATCTATGTTTGTGTGATTTCCTAAACATAATTGTGGATTATAAAAAATATAACATCATAATTACATTCCTAATTAGAATTAGTATGTCTGTTTTTGTATCTTTATGCTGTATTTTAACACTTTGTATTACTTAGGTTATTTTGCTTTGGTTAAAAAATGGCTCAAGTAGAAAAGCGGTCCCATTCATATTAAGACAGTGTACAAAACTGTAAATAAAATGTGTACAGTGAATTGTCTTTAAAAAAAAAAAAAGGTCAAAGTCCTTTCAATCACCTATGTGACGACCTTCCTCTGTCCTCATGTTATTCTCCTCCCTTGCACTCATTGTGCCTCTTGAGCCACATTGCTATTTTTTTGCTCCTGCCCACCGGCCTTCAACGAGCTATTCTCTTCACAAGAATGTTCCTCCTCCAAGTATCTGCACAGTTTATTCCTCCTCCTACTTCAGATTCCTTCAAATGTCCCCTTCTCTGACCACCTTATTTAAGAGTGAACCTTGCCCCCCCAATCTGGCACTTCCTAGTCCCCTTCCTGGTTGGCTCTTTTTTTCTCTCCACCACATCTGCCTTCATTTACCACATATATTACATACTTATTGTTGATCAGCCCTTAATAGATGCAAGCTCTTATGAGAGTAGAGACTTTTGAACAGTTGACCTTTGAACACTGTGGGGGTTAGGAATGCCAACTTCCCACCAGGAAGTAAAAAATCCCACAACTTTTAATCCAAGTAACTTTTGATGCCTCCGCTAAACCTAACTACTAAAAGCCTACTGGGTAGAAGCCTTATGGGTAATATACATGATTGATTAACACATATTCTGTATTTGTACTATATACTGTATACTTAAAATAAGGTAAGCTACAGAAAATGCTATTACGAATGCCATAAGAAAAACAGATTTACACTACTGTACTGTATTTATAAAAAAAAAAAAAAAGAACATGTAAGTGGACCTCTGCTGTTCAAACCCATGATGTTCAAGTGTCAATGTATATTGTGCTCAATGATGTGTGATTTTACATAGCAGATACTTAAAAGATGTTTGTTGAGTGTATAAATGGATGAAGGGAATATGAGAACCAGTGACCGAAGAAAGATCTGTATGGCTGAAGCAGAGATAGATGTAGAGGAGTAGGTATAATATTAGGTGAGGCTGGAGAGGTGGAAAGGGACAGAATGATATTATGCTTTACAAAGAAGTTTTGCCTAAGAATAGTGAGATAGCAATGAATGATTTTAAGTGAAAAGTCTAGTCAAATTTGCATTTCAAAAAGATCATTGTGGGGCGCCTGGGTGGCTCAGTGGGTTGAGCCGCTGCCTTTGGCTCAGGTCATGATCTCAGGGTCCTGGGATCGAGTCCCGCATCGGGCTCTCTGCTCAGCGGGGAGCCTGCTTCCCTCTCTCTCTCTCTGCCTGCCTCTCTGTCTACTGTGATCTCTCTCTGTCGAATAAATAAATAAATAAATAAAATCTTTAAAAAAAAAAAAAGATCATTGTGACTCCAGTGTGGAGAAAGGCCAGAGTGAATTATCCCTATTGCATCGATCTAGGCAACACACTCTGGCAGTTTGGAAAAGACTGTGCTTGTGCAGACGATGGGAAAAGGATGGATTTGGAGGCTATCTGGGAGATGAGATTGAAAGGACTTGGTAATAATTGGCTATAGAGGCATGAAGGACAGGAAGAAATCAATAATGTGTAGTTTTCAAATTTTCACAAGTAGATGGTAGGATCATTAACTGAAATAGGAAACACTGAAAAAGAATCAGACTCATTAAAGATAACCATCCATTTGGTTTTAGGCATGTTGAACTTGAGAGGCTTCTGAGGTATCAAACAAGAAATATCAAGGAAATGGGTATATGAAAACTGGAAAGGTAAAGGAGGATAGAGCTATACATTTAAAAGTCATAGGTGGTAGTGAAATCATGGATTTGGAAGGGATCATATTCAACTATGTGATAAGGGGACCGAGATTTGAGAAACTACCCTACTCTTTGTGCATTGGCCAAAGGAGGATGAGCCCAAAAAAAGACAAAAAAAAAAAAAAAAAGAATGTCGTTTTTATTTTTTGAAATCATATTCATAAGAAGTTCTCATTTAAAAAAAAAATCTGATTTAAATCAGTAGCAGAATGTAAACCAGTAGCATAGAATGTAGACCATACCCAAGGCCTTCCGAATTACACCAATTCATCAAAACTTATCTGTTCAAGGACAGGTCACTTTCAGATACTATCTGGAAAATTCACAGTACTTGTCTCCTCACAGCTACAGAATACATCAGTAGATAAAAAGTCATCCCTCCCCAAATATGGGTGATTTGGCTTATTTTGGTTTCCTGAAAGTTTCATACCTCTCTCCCTTCTAGGCTTCACCCTATGCTGTCCCTTTAGCCGTCACCCTATGCTGTCGCTTTAGCCCTCTTTTCCCAGGATGAAGATTTCCCTGGTGATCTTTCTAGTCATGCCAGATAGCCAGATATCATATTGTACTAAAACTGCATTTAACCATTAGGTTATGTAACTAGATAGGGACTGTCTTTGCCACTGTTGTGTACTCAGTACCTCACAGGGCTAAATTTTCATCTTTTTCATTTTTTAATTTATTTTTTAAAAGTTTTTATTTAAGTAATTTCTATATCCAGCGTGGGGCTGGAACTCACCCCCCCCCCCGGGGGATCAAAAGTTGCCTGCTCTTTGCACTGAGCCACCCAAGCGCCCCAGGGCTCAATTTTTAGAAAAAAATCTCTTCCGCAATGTGAAGAATTAAAATCGAATTTGGTTCTCGGTGCATTGACTACCTTGACTTTTCTCAAGAGGAATGACTTTTCAAAACCAAACAGTAGTTTTTAAACAAATGAATCTTCTAAGTGTACTAAGTTTTGGAAATTTTTATAGGTCTTTTTTCATGCAGTATCCCTGCAAACATTCATTATCTAGGAATACTGGGGCTTCTTTCCCCCTTACTCTCATACAAAATGGATTTGAAAACTCGCTTTCAAAGCCTTGCCTGGGATTTCATTCTACTGAGCGCATACAACACAAAACACCCCTATGAAATGGCAAACAAAAGTGCAATGCACAGGGATACCTAATCCCTCGCGAGCGAGTCCACCTCAAAGGGCTAAGCGGAAGCCGCAGCAAGACGCACCGGTTTCTACAGCATCCCTCTTGCCCGGCCTTTAGCTGCTCTCTAAGCCCCTTGGGGTCCCGATCATTCCTCGCGCCTTCATATGCCCTCGGCCTTGGGCACCCGGACTACTTCTTCCCAGGCAGATTACTGGACACTACCCCTGGACTAAGGAGGACAGCTCTAGATAGCCTGGTCTCCAAAATACCTGAGGAAATGGGAGAAGGAAAAAATCCTGTCAAAGAAAAATTGGCAGCCAAACCTACAGTGCTCACCAAATCGACGCGCTCAACCTCCATCCGCGCTAACCGTTGGCTCGAAGGCCGCTACAGGCGACGTCGCAGTGGCTCCTGGGGACTGTAGTTTCTATCGCCAACAGAACGCGTCTGTACATCAAAACTACATTTCCCAGAAGTCAATGCGAGGACGCCCTGCCTTCTTAAATCTCGGATTTGGCGTAATAATGAGACTGTCACTATTTTCAGACTAATTTTAAATTTCGATTCAATTTATTCCAGATGTGGGTTTACGCCCTCTTTCTTTGACGTGCTTGTCTTGTCTGTAATGGTTCCAGTGTACATCAACTCCTTACTTTTCTCTCCCCTTCTCCAACCGGGAGAATCCCAACGTCAGAGGACGAAAAACGCCACCGACGCAAAAATGCCCCTTAGGCGCATGCTCCCTGCTCTCGTCACGCATGCGCAACAGCCGGCAGCAGTTGGCGGCCGCTCGCGGACTAGGGGTCTGGAGGTAGCCGGCTGGAGGGCGGGGCTTTTTCCAATGGCTTTGCCTCCGCGGGTCGCGTCTGCTTGGGCGGGGAAGAGGGCGCTGGGGCAGGGGCGGCTCCTGGATTATGCCGGGCGGAGAAAGGGGAGGGGCTGGGGGGGTGAGGACCCCATCTCCCCTCCCTGCTCCCGCCCTCTGGGCCGAGCCCCACCGATGGGGCTGGGCGAAGGGCGGGCTCTGCGCCTCTCGCCTGGCTTCTCCGCCAGCTCCGCGGCCCGGCCCCGCTTTTGGGGATTGCGGCCCAGCCCTGGGCCCGTCAGGTTTAGTGGGCGGTGGGCGAGGACGCAGGTATAGGAAAAGAAAAGGCGTCTGCTCGGGGATCCGGAATCTTGGGGCCGGAGACACTTTCCTCCAACGCTGCAGCCGGGACAGCGGCTGCCAGAGGCGGCCGCCCCCAACGAGCGACTGGGTCTCCGGCCGCGGCAGCCAGTGAGCAAGGATTTGGCGAGATTTCCCCACCAGCTCCCGGCGGCCGCTGAGGGGTAGGGAGGAGCTGCAGGGGGCGGGGACTGGTGCCGGAGGAGGGGCGGGGTGGGAATGTTCCTGAGAACCCCGTGGCTGCCCAGACAAAAAACCCCGAATGGCTGGAGCGCCTTCAACTGTTACCAGCCTTTTTGGGCAGAGCACGGATTTGACAGCTCCACAACGTGAGGATATCCGCTGACCCCGCGAGACGGAGGAGAGCACTTCCCCGGGACTGCCTGTGCAGCAGAGCCAGCGCTGTCGGGTTTCAACTTTCCAACTTTTTTTTTAGTCTCTGACAAGAAGACTGCCCCTTCATGTAGGAGAGGGTGAGTTCTGTCTCGCAGATTGGTTGAAAGCAATTAATATAAAAGACACTTCTGGTTCCAGATGTCTCCCAGACATTTGTGTTTTCATGACGATTCGATTTCTCTGATTTTATTCTTACATTTTTTCTCGTTTTAAAAATACAAAGTGCTTTTGGGGACATGCTGAAAGGTAACTGAAGACGGCAAAGAAAAAAAAAACCTCCAGTTGTCATGGCTGAAGGGGAGAATGAAGTGAGATGGGATGGACTGTGCAGTAGAGATTCAACTACTAGAGAGACAGCACTGGAAAACATTAAGCAAACCATTTTGAGAAAAACCGAGTATCTTCGTTCGGTGAAAGAGACACCTCTTCGTCCATCAGACGGGCTTTCAAATGCTGTTTCTTTGGATGGGTTGAATAAACTTCTTGCTCATCTGCTGATGCTTTCTAAGAGATGTCCCTTTAAAGATGTAAGAGAGAAAACGGAATTTATTTTGAAAAGCGTCCAGGTAAGAAAACCTTGTAATTACAACCGTCCATCTCCATCTAGTACAGTGCAGTTTTACCTGCAGTTATTCACGTTGTATTTGCTGCTAGGTGGTTTTGCGAACCCATAAATTCATTCTACAGCTTAAATTTAGAGTGGCTTGGAAGACGTTGAATCTGGAGCTGAAACTGTGCAAGTGGAACTAAAATAAAAGCAGTTTTCAAATATAAGTAAACAAGAATTGTCCTTCTAGAGAGTTTTAGCAGAAACTGTATTCCTCCCAGAAAAATATGAGAAAGTTACAGTTAATTGCAAGTAAAGACTTGCTTTTCCTTATATTCATTTTTACATATTGTTAGCAAGTATAGCCAGTATACTTTTCACATTGTTACTAACAATATTCTGTGTGAAAAGTTTCTTCATTTAAAAGTCTCTCAAATGATAAAGGATATTAAATGTTTCTTCACTTGTTCAGGATAATTGGTGAACTATTTTCTCATGTTCTTTGAAGCAAAACAAAAAATCAGGGTCTGTTCTCCAAAAACCTTTTTTTTTTTTTTTTTTTTAAAAAGGAATTACATAAAATAATAAAAGCCTCTCTGTTACAAAGAAGCTAACATCTTCAAATTAAAAAGTTGAATCCAGGTTGAGTGAATGGTAGAAACATTCATGGTAAATTATTCAATTAGTTTTCTCTGTGTTTGCCTCAATTGTTTGATTTTTCTTTTTCACATACGTACCTACTTAAGTTTCAGTGTAACAGATGAAAAATATTAGTTTTCCTCCTGTTTTGTATGTGATCAATTTCTCCTGTTTTATTGGAAGATTTATTAGAAGGGTTTTGTTTGGGCTTGTTTAGAGAAAGGTTGATTTTAGATCCTAAGAATGGTCAGTAACACTGTGCTCAATCCATGTGTTGTTCAAATTCATTTATGAGAAGTTCTTAAAACTTATAGTTTACTTGGATACACACACACGGATATGTAAGCTAAGATTAATAGTTTTTCTATTTTGGTTAGTTTAAAGCAACAGAAAAATAATCAGGTCCATAAAATGAAGACTCTTTTCAAGATCTTGGGATATTTCTTCTCACAAACAGTTTGGGAACAGTTGTTACAATTCATTTATCCAGAGTTATCAGAGAGGAATTTTCTAGATACCTGAAGTTTACCCTTTAAAGCCTTGAAAGTTATTTCTCTCTTTCTTAGACTGTAGTGTCTAGAACAACCATTTTTTTCCACAATGGGATCATCATTATGCACATCAAGTACTATTGTTTAGCTGAGGGTGGAGTAAATGGGACTACATGGTCCATATTTTTGGAATTTTTGTGTTGAGTTTTTAATAGTTTTTCTGTTTCTCCTCTTACTGTCAGTGTACTTCACTTTGTTCTCTTCCTGAATCTTTAATTTTGTGCTTATTTATATTCAAATGGGAAAGCAGATAACCAATTTAGTTAAGAATTGTATTGAAAACAGAAGTAATTAGGCTCTGGGGAGTGCAGGGTCAAAGGACTGTGATATATTGGTAAGTAAATGGGTACTAGAGTCAGACCTGGGCTCAAATTTCTCCTTTATTAACATACCTCGTAACCTTGGACAAGTTAAGTTACTTGATCTCTCTGAGTTTGGATTCTGACATCTATGAAATGGGAATAATAGCATAGAGTTGTTGTGAGAATTAAAGACATAAAGTGCCCCAGTATAAAATGAATGCTTCTCCCCTTTTTCGTAAGTGAAAGACCTGGACTTTGTGATATATATTTTAGGATTCATTCATCCTGGAAAAAAATTAAAGAGTCTCCTCCACTCTGAAGGTTTTCCATAGATTTATATTCTTGCATCTCTGCATCTACTGCACTTAATTCTTGCTACTGCTGTAACAGGCACTCTACCTATATTGTGCTGTCGTCACCTGTTTATGTCTGTCCCCTCAGGAGGGCCGTTAAGATCTCAAGAGTATTGTCTGGGACCTGGAAGCTATTAAATATCCAGTGGATGAACAAATTTATATTTGGCTTCTTTTTATTACTTATCAGCCTGAATAAAGTAACCAGATTAGGCATTCATGCATGCCTTCATACAGCAAATGTTTATTGAATGCCATTCTAAGAACTAAGAACCAGTGGTGAACAGTTTTGATATTTTACTGGAGAGACAGACCATAAAGAAATAAACAAATAATGTAATTTCAGATAGTAAGGGACGACTTCGAGAAGAGATGACACTTAAGCAGAGATTTGACAGATGAATAGATAGAATCCAGGCAAGAATGAAATTTGTGAGGGGGACATTCCACACATAGGGAGCTGTTGTGTGAAGACTGACCTCATGGCAAGAGAGAGCAGATGAGTTCTAGGAACGGAAAGTAACACAATGTGTTTGGAGCATGTTTTTGAAGGGAGAATGAAAACGTAAGCACATTCTCTGCCCGATCTGGCTCCAATACTTTTTTAGCTCTGCAGTGTTGAATAAGTTGCATAATTTGTCCTTGACTCAGTTTCCTCATCTGCAAAATTAAGATGATGCTCACAAAGAGAATAAAATGAAACAATGCTTCCAAAACACAGCACAGTGCCATAGCACATAAGAAATGCTCAGTAATATTAGGAATTCTTACTATCTTTAGGCAGGAGTTGGTTAACAGAGGATCTTATAGGGCAAGTGGTAGACTTTATCCTAGTAAATGTTGGAATCCACTGAGTCGTTTTGAGCAAGATGGGAACATGATCCACGGTGTATTCCAAGGATTACTTTTGGAGCAATACAGAGAATAAATTTCGGGGGTCAGGAGTGGATGTGCAACATCAATTAGGAGGTTATTCCACTAGTCCAAAGCAAAAATTATGATGAAGTAGGATACAGTGGGAACAAGTGGCAAGCAGTGAATAGGTCCGGGAGATTGCTGAGAATTAGAAGCTACAGGATATAGTATTGAAATGGATACAGGAGATGGGGAATATAACAAAATCAAGGATGCTCTCCAGTTTCTGGCTTGAACTACTTGGTGAATAGTTCAGCCATTTCCTGAGACAGAAGAGTTGTAAAGGATCAGTTTAGGAGGGGTGGTGAGTTCTGTTTTAGACCTGTTGAGATTAAGTTGCCTATGATACATCTGATTAGAAAAAGTTCCTGAAGGGATTTCTGCCTCTGCCACTACTATGGTTGTAGTTCTGCCATTGTTGATCTGTCACTTCTCCAGACTTAACCCATCCTCCAAGTTGATGTATCATAACTTCAGAGTCATTTATCTGAAATGAAATCTGATCATGTTACTCTCCTGTCTAAAATCCTTGAGGATAGAATTTAAACTTAATGAGATGTTACATAAGGTCCCCTGTCATCTGGCTTCTATATACTGCTGCAGCCTCACATGAGAAACCAAATAATAAAATACAGTGTCCATAATGCTTTCTGTTATTCATTGGTAAAGCAGCAGGAGCTGAACTGAATTTGCAATTCCTGTAGCTGTTCCTGCTCTTAATTGCTATAAATTAGCTCAGACGACCATAGTCTGGAAGAGAGTTGGTGGGGTAGGGGTAGGATGGATTCAACTAAAAATGGCTAAACCTGTAAAAAATTGGCGTCTTGGGAGAGAACATTCTCTCTATTCCTGTTCTCAATTTATTGGTTTCCCATCAACATACTCAAATCTGTAGAACACATTTTTGAGACTGTTCTGTGAGAGGTGCTGGACTGGGAGATCAGTAAGACTTGTTCCCTGCTTGGGTGAGGAGGGTCTTCTAACCCCATAATACCTTTTTAATGTTTGGTTTTCTAAACTAAGGAACAGGTGTATTAACACTGGCCGGATACATTAGTATAGTCTACTGGTGAACTGTAGTCTTTATGATGCACATAATAAAGGGAGGAATGTAAGTGTGTAAATATTCATCAAAAGATGAGTGTTCAAAACAGCCAAGTAGTTTTCTAAGAATGGTCATTTGATCATTTTCATTTCTGTACTATGAGAAAGGAAAAGTATTAAATTTTCTTGTAAACATGCCAGCAAGTAACACTATCTGAAAATTTAGAATAAGTAACAAAGTATATATCTTTGTTAAGTGGGGTGGAGGAGGCTTTCATTTAGTGAAGCAATTGTTACCCCCAAGGAGAAATGAAACTTTAACTCTTGGGTAAAATGCACATTTCAGTTGTTAAGGGTTGCAGTTGGAGTATCCATTTGATATCAAATTTGGGTAATATATAGTTTGTAGGTTTAACAATAAGAAATTTATTACTTAGTATAATAAATCTTGAGGTTGGGTAATTTTAAGCGTCATTGATTGATTCATTATCAAACTCCATTACCTGTTTGACTTCTGTCTTTCTGCTTTCCTTCCCTCAGCATAGGAAGTGTTGTCTCTACTTGTGGCAAGGTTGCCCCAGCAGTTCCAAGCTCCATAGGCACTCATGACCAATCTGCAGTTAAGAGTTTCTTCACTTGTGTCTATCAGGCAAGAAAAGCTTTTCTTAGCCTCCAGCATACTTCCTGTCAGTTTTTATTAACTAGGGTTGGGTCACATGCCCTTTTCTAAGCTAGTCATTGGCAAGGAAATTGGGCATTTCTGGTTTTGGTTTGGACTAATCTGCATTCATCCCCTAACAGCCGGGACACCCCCATCACTTGAACAAAAACATTTCTGTTGGTGAGGAAGAAGGGGGATGCAAGGTAGTCAAGTTTAGTCAGAGGCCTTATTAGAACTGATCTAATATCTCACTAGATAAAGTATTGCTTTGGTCTAGTTATAATTTATTTTACTTTTAATTAATTAATTAATTAATTAATTTGACAGACAGAGATCACAAGTAGGCAGAGAGAGGAAGGGAAGCAGGCTCCCTGCAGAGCAGAGAGCCCAATGAAGGACTCCATCCCAGGACCCCCGGATCATGACCTGAGCTGAAGGCAGAGGCTTGAACCCACTGAGCCACCCAGGCACCCCTGGCCTAGTTATAATTTAGATTCTATTAGATTAGAAGCATAGTGATATAAAATATAACATGAGATTAGGAACATTCTAGAAGCAGATTTGGGCTTTTAAACTGATTGTTTTGTTTTGATTTCTTTTTTACTGTTAGGTCTAGTCAAAGCCAAAAGTTTAAGGTAGTGCATCTCAAATAATTCACTGCTACTTTCAGCCACAGCAATATGAGTCTTCTTTCAGTTTTATGCTAAGTTTCTCTCTTCCATATTTACTATTTTCTGGCCTTTCTTATTTTATTAATATACTGAGAACTCCGTCCCTTTCCTTCAGAGAGCTTCCTGGCTTACTTCTCTATGCAGTACTTCCTCTCATTCCTACCTTTGACCACTTTCTTTAGCAGCTTTGATCTCAGTGGAGAATGCTATTTACCCTCAGGTTGTCTGTGTTTCTTTGAATGGAGAATGTGAAGAAACTGAAGGCAGCTATTAACTTTTTTTCTAAATGGTTTGCAGACAAAGAGCTTATCTTTTTTTTTTTTTTTTTTTGCCCTTGGGCTTATAGGATGAATCCTATCTGTACTATCTACCCTCTGTGTCCTCTTTATAATATATAAATACATCCTGTCCTCTTCCTTTGTTCTGACTTTAGAGCAAAGACTGAAACTAACAAGGATACCTCCCTTTTTTTTTTTTTTAGTTTTTTTAAGTGTTTTTTTTTTTTTTAAGTTTTCAGATTTCAAATATTCCTGTTACAGTGCCCTAGATGGTCTCAAGCATGAAAAAAAAAAAAAAAAAAAAGAAGAAGAAGAAAAGTAAAAGAAGCAAAAACCGGAGTGATTAATTTAAAAATGGGGTGTGTATGTGTGTTTTTTAAAGCATTTAAATTATAAATGGGATCAGGTGTTTTGCAGAAAAATGGGATGTTAAACACTTGCTTATTAGATTTCAGTTTAAGGTCATGGGTTGCTCATTCCATCATGAAGGACCCTCTGAAACAATGGTTTAGCATAATTAGAATTATTTTCTCATCTTTAACACTTTAGTGCCCTAAAAGTGCTCTACAGATCATTCATGGAGTAGAAGAACGAGAAAATAGGTGTGGGGGTGCTGTTCTCTTTTTTGGAGTTACGTTCATTTTCCTTTTATTAACCTCTAGAAATTTGCAGAATACTTTTAACCATTTGAATAGAAAATAAATTAATAACTCAAGTAGCCAATTTAAGGATTTGCTGCAGCTGACCTGACCAGAAGGTAGACATGGAATCTTGCATATAATAAAGAGTTATCAGTCACCTAAAACTTTGATATAGAAGGGTCCTGTTTGGTATTATGTCTTAATCATAAAGGATTTTCATATTTGAGAAGGGGCAGTGTTTATGTGGAAGCAAATTAACATGGACTGGAGGAGCCATAGAAATGCGGAAATTTTTGGAACTTGTAGAAGGACAAGGGAGATGCTGGGGGAGGAGGGCAATACCTAAAATGCATAGTAGGATGGAAGTAAAACAAGCAAGGTTTGCCACCAGTTTTAATCTCTTCTTTGTCACAATTTCTCAAATCAGTCTATTTTTGTCATACCATATGGTAAAATACTTGCTTTTTTTAATGGAAGTCAATGGAAAATAGGTCTTACTTTGACACAACTTTTCTAGACTACATTTATTACATTGAGACCTTTATGACCTTGATAAAATTCCTAGTACTTTATGCAGGCACAGTGTACTCAGGGGCATCTGAGAGTACCTCAGAATATTGATGATGGCATTGTGTGGGGACATTAGGCAGACTGGAAATTGAAATATGAAAAACTCAGCTAACTAGGCGTACTATGGAAACATCCCATGCTTTGCTTTTTTTCCTTTTGGAAAAAGGAAACATCAGCACATTAAACTAGTGCTGATAAAGATACATTTTTCATAATGTTTGTGTATTTTATTTTTTTAAAAAGATTTTTATTTATTTATTTGATAGAGATCACAAGTAGGCAGAGAAGCAGGCAGAGAGAGAGTGGGAAGCAGGCTCCCCACTGAGCAGAGAGCCCCATGCAGGACTCCATCCCAGGACCATGAGATCATGACTGGAGCCAAAGGCAGAGGCCCAACGCACTGAGACACTCAAGCTTCTTGTTTATTTTTTTTTTTAAGATTTTATTTATTTATTTGACAGAGATCAAAAGTAGGCAAAGAGGCCGGCAGAAAGAGAGGAGGAAGCAGGCTACCTGCTGAGCAGTGAGCCGATGTGGGGCTCTATCCAAGGACCCTGAGATCATGACCTGAGCTGAAGGCAGAGGCTTTAACCCACTGAGCCAACCAGGTGCCCCTAAAAATCTTTTAAAAGATGTTTGTTTTTTGGGACACCTGGGTGGCTCAGTGTTAGGTTAAGCATCTGCCTTCAGCTTTCAGAAATCAGAAATCAACTTTCATATATACATATTCATTAAATAAGAATATTCATTTAATAGTATAAATAGTATTCATTTAGTGTTTTAACTTTAAAATTGTTTAAGTTGATGAGCTAATATACTTTCTAAAACTTAGCTTGGATAATGTGTCAATTCTATGTGTAATATTCAGTAGAGTCTAGTTAGAATCTTAGCTTACCCCACTAAAAGTAAGCATTTACTGTTTTGAATCTTAAGCGTTTGACAAGCAGTGCACACTCATCTTAAAATTTTACATGATTTCATTTTCTAGCAAGTTGGCAGGTGTTAGCTGTCTATAATTATAACTGAGTATTTTTTCAAATGCTATTCATAGCCTAAACACAGCAAGATATTCTTCCAATCATGTGATAAAGGCCAAGCCTTGCAGAATAGTGGTAGAGTGATATTTTCAATGGTACTGAAGGACATATTTAAGAGAAGCCTTTCAAAAGTAAAAAGTGATTTAAAAGATAGAGAGACAGGTTTTCTTACAAAACAAGGTCTCTCAAAGTTGTGTAGTGATTACACCTCACCAATTACGGTATGTCTGCTGTTTTATCTAACAAGTAATGTGTGCATTGGCAAACTTAAATTATAAAATATAACCTGTATTGATTCAGTTTTGTTGATGACAGAAGTTCTGAGTAGGAGAAATAATTGAATTTTTTTTTTGAGACAGTGTAGATTTTTACCATTGAACCTAGTGAATTATTTCTTCTCGTTTCATTTATTAGGTATCTGCTGTGTACTTTTTATATGCCAAACACTGTGCTTATCTATCTTTTGACGTGGCAGAGGGACAGACTGTTTTCACTTAGTTTTAATAATGATTCTGATTGAAAAACATTTCTTAATTTATTTTGTTTTCTAACTACTCGGGGTGTACAGACTCACATTGCCTAGAGATATTACTTCAGAGTAATTTAAACATCTTACTGGGAAAAAAATAAAGATCCTATTGGATTTTCTTTACCAGCCATTTGCTCATGAGTAAATTAACCTCAGTAGTCCATTTCCTCATCTGTGAATTTACATAATTGTCTACCTTGTGATTTGATTATAAAAGAGATCATATTGGAAAAGCATTTTGTAACTTTCAGTATTCTGCAACCCAAAATTTATTTATGAATAAACTTTTTGAGACTACTTACCTGTAAAATGAGGGTAACAGTAATACCAAACTCAGGGTAGAACATGCAAAGCATGTAGAAATACATAGTACTCAATAAATACTAGTGATGATGTTGGTGATGATAAACTTGATCTTAGGTGGTTTAATGAGTCAAGCTCCAAACTGGCATTACTTCAGGATTTTTTTGTACATCTTATACTCTGTATCCACATATATTAACACTCCTAGTTGTCTTCTGTACATTGAATTTTCATATATAAGCTGATTAGTGCTGATGTCCAGCATTAGCAGAGGGTGCTTTAAACCAGCCACTGCCCCCAGGTAGGTGTTGGCTCCCCCAGAGGTTTGCTGTAGCGGTGATGGCAAATTTGTGGCATCCATCCCCTCCTGGGAGTTTAACACCATTCTGCGATGTCAGGATGGCACCAGCCGGAAGGAGTTGCATGTGTCATCCAGGTGGCCATGTGGAGGTCCATGGCCAAGGCCTTTGCTTCAGTATTTGGATAGGATTAGAGTATAATTGTCAAGATCATGGGCTTTGGAGTTAGTCAGACCTGGCTTTAGTTCTTATTCTGCCAAACTCTGTGACCTTGGGCAAATTACATAACCTCCTTAAACCTCAGTTCCCTCATAGAGCTGAAAGGATTAAATGAGGTAACATGTGCAACCCCTACTGGAATCCAGTAAGCGCTCAGTGAATGTTAACTATTAATATTCTGTTCCGCCCCCACGGTGTGATAGAAAAAAGATGGGAAATTGAGCCACCAGCATGATACGCTTTGTAGGGTACCCCAGGTTCCTGAGCAGCTGGGGAAAATTTTCACCCATTTCCCAGGTTCCCTGGCCTAGAGGATAGCACCCTAGAGTTAAAAAAAAACACCTCTTGGAAGCAAATTAAGGATTTTATATATACTGTTTTAGCTTTCTGGGAACTCGATTCCTCCCTTGATATCATGTTAGTCTATTATTCCACTTGTGAGCATTTGACTTACAAATACATCTCCAGGGACACATAATGTAGGAAAAGCAAATCATGGCTTGGATGTCAGTGTTGTCAGGAAGCAACTGAATCTTCAGGCAAGTTACCTGCTACAGAGAGTGTTAGCCTTGAAGGTCTACTGAGGAGATTGGAGCCGCACTATCAGTGTTCCTGCTCAGCTCCTCACAGTGGGATCCTGACATACTCAACTGAAAGTCCCCAAAACAGTCCTTTCATTCTTGCCAGGTAAGTGACCCAGCTTAGACAGTTTGATATGATTAAAACAAAGTAACTAATCAAAGATTCTTGGCGGAAAAGATACCTCAAGAAAGGTAACAGGGCTTGAAGAGATTTTGTCCCATGTTAGATTTCTTGAATTTGCTTGGTTGTGTGTGGCGTTTGTTCTCCTACGCTGCCATGCCTGTCCCCCTTTAAAATCTGTTGTGGCATTGGAACCAAGTTACCTTAAGTCATCTGCAGCAATCTTTTAATCTTTCTAGTTTGGCAGAATGTAAACTTTTCAATGTAGAAAGATTAGGCATTCTTTATGGGAAGCTTAGTTCTTAGCCCTCTAGATACAAATGTTCATACATAAATACTTATTTTTTTTCATTCAGTTTTCACAACAAAATTTTAAGAGTAGGTATTTTGTCCCTATTTTATCATGAGGAAAAATCAGGGCCCAAATAGGTTAAATAACTTGTCCAAGGTATCGTAGCTAGTAAGAGAGCCAGGTTTCATACCCAGCCATTGAGACTCCTCAGAGACCACCCTTTTCATCACTATACTGCTCTTTCTGAATAAAAATTTAATATAAAGCTCCCAGCAGTGAAAATATTACTTTTTGTTTCAAATTAATTTTCCTTCAGGATGAAATGTATAACTTCGGTGTTTCTAGAAGAAACACTGAATAAATTGCATATCCAAATTCTTATTTAAACCCTGACCCATCTTGAAAATTGTATTTGGAACCTGATTAATTTCACATTTCATTGTACATAATTTTTATTATGTCATCGTTATAAATTTCAGCTGATTACAGGGAGACTCTGGACTGTGATCTTGGGGTATGAAAGGTTTACTTTTACATTAAGAGATTACCAAGTAAGATGATTTCTTTAGTGAACTGTCTAAAAGAAAATTTGGTATATTTCCATGAGTAATAGACTCAAGGTTAGCTTTGAATGTTAAAAGAGCATTCTCCTAGCTAGTTCATTGTTGCCATGACAGTGCTGGCAGTGTGAGTGTTGTAGTAACTCCTTGCAATGATCTTATTTTAGACCCTAACGTTTGCAGTGTTGAACATCCCCTTCCCTGCCCCATAAGTAACTCTAGTGGAAAAATACTGGTTTTTTAACTGGCTTCTGGCTTTGTAGCTGAAAGACTGCACTATTGTGGGCTTAAAAAAAAATAGTGTAGGAGTGTTGAGTATTTTTCCTGTGGATTGTGAATGTTTGAAATTTCCCAAAATATGGTATTGCATTACATGTCATAACAGCAAGTTGTTTACAGCTAAAAAGAAAGGGGCCTCAATTGTCTTTTTAGAAATCAAGCCCAGATTGTATCATTACTTTGAGCTCATATAGAAATCATTTTTCTGTTTGTATGTCTCCCACGCATACTTTAAAGTTCTTGGGTTCTTTTATTCCATTATTGTGGAAAATTGTTACTAGAACCATAATAAAGGATTGTTTAAATAGTGTAGAAAAGTACTTTTTCCTTATCCTTTCCACAGTTCAACATTTATCTGATCAAAATGGAACATCTTAATCTTGATTGTTTAAATAGTGAAATAAATTATATGATTTTAAGAAATTACTCCATTTGAACTGTGTACTTAACAATTGTTGAGATGTTTTTAACTTTGATGCCTATACGTTGCAAGTTAAATTAAAAAATTTTTTTTAAATTTTGGTTTATTTGGAGTATTTTTTTTTAAAGATTTTATTTATTTTAGAGAGAGAGAGAGAGAGAGAGCATGCACAAGACAAGCAGGGAGAGCTACAGGCAGAGGGAGAGGGAGAAGCAGGGTACTTGCTGAGCAGGAAGCCAGATGTGGGGCTCAATCCTAGGACCCTGGGATCGTGACTTGAGCAGAAGGCAGACACTTAACCAACTGAGCCACAGTTATAATTGAGCCAGTTGTAAATTTCATCATAACTGTACTGCTAAGCACAAAATATTTTCAAATTCATAATAGTGCCTGCCATTTTGCATAATTTTGTATACCACTTGTTAGGTCAGAGTTTTGATACCTATGGCATGTGCCTTAAAAAATCTAGTATAGCATGATGAATCAAAATGATTTTGACAATGAATCTTGTCAAAGAAGATGGAAAATCTAAATACTGTATTTCCTTTATTAGTAACAGCTACTAACAAATAATTCCATTTGCTTTTTCTTAAATGCTCCATTAAAAGTTTAGTTCATCTTCTTTACACACTGAAGATTTAAGCAAACCTTGCACAGTTGGGCCTGTACTGAGTATTGGAGAATGGATATAAGGCAAACCCTTTTTTCCCTTCAGTTTAACATATAAAAGTAATTTTCTAAAGAAAAGTTTGACCCCAAACTAGACTTGTGTTTGGCTTTTGCAACACACAGTGAGTATTTTAATCATGATTTTATTTTTTTATTATTTCCTTTTGCACATTAGATTATTATCTCTTTAGTGGTAATTATTAAGATTAAGGGGTGTCTAATTCCAATCTATACTAGTTTTTAATGGCTGCTTCTTTGAATTTGGGAGTTGATGTGTTATAAAATGTGAAGAGTCAAACCTTGAAATAAATATTTTGTTATTTTAGTACTACATGTTTATATCAAATGCTTTTCATTGGTTGGAATGAAACTAAATTATAGTTGGTTGCTTTTCCTTTGTTAAAATACTTAATGACAGGGTTACTGTTTTTTCTCCTGAACCCCACAGCACCTCTAGCTGGCCTCCCTCTCCACCTATGGCTGAAATGAGTCTATTTTTTAAAGTAAGAATTCATTTTGAATTTTTCTTTGTGTTTGACACTGTTCTGGCACTGTGGGAGATATAAAAAGCAGTAGAAGACACCCACTGCCCTTGAGAATTTTGTGATGATGTAGAGAAAAAAAAATTAAGAGCAAATCAAGACTGACTAAAAATTTTAAGTTTTATGATAGCATGCTGACAAAAGTGCAGTTGTTGCTAAAGGAATCTGTACATAATGGCTCCACATCTAGGAAATCACTTGCAAATTTTATGTATGATGATAATCACTGCAATGCTGTTTAGAAAGTAAATGTGTTACCTATATGTATTTTTATGTAAGAGGGTGATAATTTGAGTATCCAATAATTAAATAATAAATTATAATACATATTTATAAAGGGCTGTATACAGTTACTGAAAATTCTTTTAAAGCACATTTATTAGAAAAGAAAAGACTATTTAAGTGAAAAATAAATTTTTAAAATAGTGCCAAATATATATTTTTGGTAGAAAGGGGAGATATGTATGTACTACACGCAGTAGAAGCACCAAATGCATTACGTGCACCAAAGTATTAACTATTGTTCTCTTTTAGAGCAGGATTATTGGAAATGTTAGTTTTCCTTTTATAATAATTATTAATAATTGGTTGATTTTATTGAGTGCTTATTAATGTGCCAATAAGCATTTTATATACAATATGTGCAAAATTTCAGGTGGATTATAGGTTTTGAGGAGGACATCTTCCCTAAACAAATATACAAATATACAAATACAAATGCACCCACTTGTTGTAAGATTAGAATAGGTTTCTGATTTATTTAGCCAAGGAAACAAGAACTTCTCAAAATCTAAAATCATTCTCAAAATCATTAAGAAGAAGCACTTTCAGTCTTCCTGGATACTGCTTTCCTTGGCCCCCAGGCCTAATGGGTACAACTGCTAAAGACATTCTCTGGGTCACACAAGATTTACAAAATTCAATTTTTGCTATACTGTTGCCTTTTTATATTTGGGGTTTATATCCACATTCTGGAAGAATTGATACAAACTGCACTTTATTTAAAGGGCCATCTCCCTTCATTACCTAATTTTATACCTACAGTGCTCTGAGGTGAACCTTATATAACTCAAGTGGTGAAAACTGGGAAGGTAGGAGGCATGTCTGACTCCTAAGTATCTATATTCTTAAACATTCATCTGTTTTCATATAACTTTTTTTTTGCAATGAGCATATATTTTATATTGAGAAATGATTTAAGGACAGAAAAATTATATGATACATAGAGTGTTACATTAACCCAGAGTGAGGAAAGACCAGGATGGGTTAGAATAACAAAGACAGCTTAATGGAGCATATAAATTTTACTGTAATAATTAACTTTTCTCCTCAACTCATCTGTTTACACAAGTATACAATCCTATCTCCAGCATGCCCAAACCAAACCTCTGATGACTGGCTAGAAATAATTAATGCTCTGTTGTACTTTCCTGCAGACTAAGTTTTGGCCTCATTTTTTGCTTCCTTTTGTGGCCCCCTTTTATTTTCTTTTTGCCATCTGTCAGTGCCTGTAGGAACATGTAACTATGACTTTTGTCAAAGCAGCTTTTCACTACATTGTTTGGCGTTATAATAGTTCCAACTCTGCAGTTTCCACATGGTAAAGAGTGAAATGTCCAAAAGAAGTTTTTAAAAATTACATTAATTATTTTAAAAAACTAACTGAAGGGAAGTAGAATTGGGATCTTGAATCTTGTCTGAGGAAATAACCTGATGGCATAAACCAGGGCTGACAGTTACCCAGGATGCCTTGGCACTGTAATATTTGTTCAATACGGAAGTATTTTCATACCAGTTGGTAAATGGTGAATAGAAACTGCAAAAAGCAATAAAATTAATAATATCTTACATTTTGTCTTAGAATCCAGACATGCACTTAGATTCCAGGATGGTCTGGTCACTGAAGCTAGGAAGTTTCCTCATATGTCCTATTATTCATGCTGCCGAAGGTACAGAAGCCCTTGGGTGGGAGAGAGAGACCAGCAGGTGAACTAAGAAGAACCTAATCTGTAAACCCACAAAAGGAGCACCTAGTTCTGCCAAGAAGAAAAGCAGGGTCCAGGCCTTAATGGTAACTGGGGAGACTGCCACAAGCATGGGGGCAAAACTCAGGGTATGGTTCACAAAGGTGGGCTTGAGCAGCTTTTTTGGTTTAACAATTGAATTAGTTATCCATTCCTTCCTAACAAATTTGGTGGCTTAAAAAAAATACACATTTATTATCTCACAATTTGTGTGAGTTGAGAATCTGGCTTAGCTAGGACCTCTGCTTCACAATCTCCCATGAGGCTGTCATTAAGGTGTTAGCCAGAGCCATGGTCTCAACTGAAGGCTCAAATGCAAAAGAATGTACTTCCAAACTTATTAAAATGTCAGCTGACCAATTTAATTCTTGGAGGGCTTTTAGATTGAGAGCTTCAGTTTCTTAAAGCTAGTTGATTGGAGGCTGCTTTCAGTTCCGTGCCATGTGGATTTCTCCATTTGCTTCTTCATGAAAAGCATCTGAGAAGTTCCAGAGAGAAAGAGAGCCTCACACCACAAGCCTGGCCATGGATGCCCTTCCCCAGGTCCTGCTCCTTCCCCAGCTGGGGCCCACCAAGGCTCAGTTGGAGTGGCCTGCCCACCTCCTCTAGCAGCTTCTTGATTTTCTTCTTTCATGCCCCCTGACCCCCATGACTTTTCTGCCCCCACCTCCATTCATTATTCCTGTTCAACCTTAGGAAATACCCTACTTCCCATTCTATACTAAAAGTAAAATAGCATTTGGTCTTAAAGGTGGGAAGTGGCAAACATCTTTCTTTTCATCATTCAGTGGCTATCTAATGAGCTGTGAATCACATCTCAGCTGTGTCTATGATTTGAGAGGAAAAGGAATTAGAAATAAAGCCCAAAACTTATGAGCATTCTCTAATGAATAATGAATGAGATTAAACATAATTGCAAACCCAAATTTTTATTCAAATCTCCCAAACTCAAATTGGTACACTTTACTGTCAATTTAATGGTATCTGAGAGGGAACAGATAAAATTATCTATCTTTTTTCATTTTATAAGCTTCAACTCCTTAAGGAGTTTGGCTATTGCAGAACTGGAACAAAATGATTACATAATTGATAGCCGTTTAAAAAAATTTTTACTCCACTGGATACAATGTTTATTTGAGGCTAGGGCTTTTCAATTGTACGGAAAGCTCTTTGTTTTAGTTTTTAAAAATCATTTCTCATTTTTAAATTTTTTTTTTAAGATTTTATTTATTTATTTGACAGAGATCACAAGTAGGCAGAGAGACAGGCAGAGAGAGAGAGAGAGAGAGAGGAGGAAGCAGGCTCCCCGCTGAGCAGAGATGTGGGGCTCGATCCCAGGACTCTGGGATCATGACCTGAGCTAAAGGCAGAGGCTTTAACCCGCTGAGCCACCCAGGCGCCCCTCATTTTTTAATTTTTAAAAATCATTTCTCATTTTAAAATTTTTAATTTCTTGGCCAAATATTTGATCAAAATTAAAATATTTTCCCACATGTATTTAAAATCTAGGAGATGGGGGTGCCTGGGTGGCTCAGTGGGTGGTAAGTAGAACTGCAGTATACTCTGAGTTGTTTCTTCTAATGTGGCATATACTAACTTTAAAAGTTACAATTCTTGAATTGCCTTTAGAATTACCTTTCTTTCAAAGACTTTGTCTGTTAATAAAGCAGACTTTTTTTTCCCTAATGGATTTTGCATTTATGGGTTTTTTTTCCTCTGCCTGCATCAAGCTGGATGAAAATTTACTCCAGATTTTCAGTTTATATATTATAGTTTTTATGAACACTAGATGGCACTCTTGCTCAACTGAAAACTAGTTTATTACTCTTCTTTTGGTGCTGTGGGCTTTAGGGGAAGAGTTGGGTGTGCAGCTTAAGCAAGCTTACATTTCCATTTTGTTTTAAAGGAGGGAGTTTGGAGAGAAAGGGGAAGTTTCCAAGTTTAAATAGCTGAGTTTAACTGGTTTAGTTTTTCCATTGCTGCAGAAATCACCGTATTAAAATTATAATCTCGGTCATTTATTCCACAAATATTTATTGAACACCTACTATCATTAGGCACTCTTCTGGGCTCTATGTACATTAGTGAGAAAAAAAGATAAGAATCTACCCTCATAGAGTTTACATTCTAGTGCTCGGATTTCTTCTCCCATACTTGCATTCACTCATTACCACAGTCATTTAATGAGAGGAAGCTGAAGCACAGAGTGGTTATCTAAATTTGTCACTGTTCCTTTGGCTTGTCTACACAGTGGAGATGGGATTCAAACTTAGGCATTTGGTCTCCAGGGTTTGGTCTGTTACTCTCCAGACTATACTGCCTTTCAAAACTAGAGAATATTTTATCACTGATTTTGTTAAGTGCAAATAATATAAATTTGCCTTTTTAATTATAATTGTTTCTAGATCTATTCAAATGTTATTACCATTTTTTATTGAAAAAATACTGACTAAATAAGATGCTGTTTTTTAAATTGAAGTATAATTAACAGTGTTATTAGTTTGGGATGTAAAATACCTATTTTTTTTTAAAGATTTTATTTATTTATTTGACAGACAGAGATCACAAGCAGGCAGAGAGGCAGGCAGAGAGAAAGGAGAAAGCAGGCTCCCCGCAGAGCAGAAATCCCGATGTGGGGCTCAATCCCAGGACCCTGGGATCATGACCCGAGCCAAAGGCAGAGGTTTTAATGCACTAAGCCACCCAGGCGCCCCGTAAAATACCTATTTTTTAATGATTCTGTAGTCAACTATCAAAGTCTTAGCTCTCTTACAAGGTAATGTAGATCAAGTCACAAACACAGGTGGCCTTGTTTAAGTATATATTTAAGCATCCTTATAGTCCTGTTTACTTTAAGCTCCTTGTATTAGCCATGTAATAATTTAGCTATGTATTATTAATGAGAGCTCTACCAGATTGTAATTTAATTACATTGGGGTAATATGTATCAAAAATTACTACTGGGGTGCCTGGGTGGCACAGTCATTTAAGCTTCCAACTCTTAATTTGGACTCCGGTCATCTCAGGGTCCTGAGACTGAGCCCTCTGCCGGTCTCGATGCTTAGTGCAGAAGTGTGCTCAAGCACCTGTTCTCTTCCTCCCTCTCTCAAATAAATAAATCTTAAAAAAAAAAATTACTATTTTACTTGCCTGCTTGCTCCACCATGTTGTTTTATTTTTTTTTTTAATTTTTTTTTGTTTTATATTTTAGTAGTATTTTTTTTTAAAGTAATACGCTATGAAATTTTAAAATGATATAGAACTTTAAATCATTTCTTAGTAGTCTAGAGATGCATTTCATGATTTGGGGGAGGAAAGGATAAACGTACCTTCTCTTAAAAAAGAAAAAGCTTTACGTGACTTAGGATAATTTACAATTATACTTGTATTTCTCAGGGACCAGAGTTGTATCAAACAACATTCTTGTTGTAAGCCACTTAGTATAGAAGAAAATCAGTGACCATAAAATAAAAATATTGGTGACTGATTTATACACAGGTAATCAATAAATAAAACTTGCCTTTAGAGAAGCTGAAATAAGTAGTTCTTAATAGCTAGCTAGTAGTTCTTTTTAGCTATAGAACTGTTTTAGATAACAGACTATGTGTTTGATATGCTAATTGATATCCTAATTAAACTGTCTTTTAATTAAATGAAATAATTAGTTTAAAAAAATCATTCTTGTTCACCAGGGAGTAGAAGGAAGCTTTCAGAGCAGAGATTTATTTTGGAAGATGCAACAATTTAAGGTTTCTCAAATTGGAAGATCATGCTATTTCTAGGAGCCTGTGTGTCCTTTAATTGAATGCAGAATTTTGTATAGTGTAATGAACATTTTTCTCAGGACAGAGCCCAAGTTTTATCAGATTATCAAAGAGATTGTAACTCCAAAAGATTAAGAACTACTAAACTAGAGTGACCGACTGCATATTAAACTCACCTTCTTTAAACTTTAGAGAAAAGTTTAAGTGATCAAAATTCAGGGGTTTTAAACCAGCAGAGGGAAAATCTTACCGATTCAATATTGGCTTATCCCTCTTGGTCTGCTGATCCTCTTGTGGGTGTGTCTGGTGGTATTGGTACTTGAATTATTTGTGATGTTTGTCATAAATTGGCAGCCTAGAGCTTAAAAAGTTTGAGTCTTAGCATAACACTCTCTAGTACCATTCACGTCATTGCAGATGATAAGATTTCATTTTTGAAAGCTGAGTAATATTCATTTATATGTATACGTAACAATTATATGATTTCACTCACATGTGGAATAAGAAACAAAGCAGAGGATCATAGGGGAAGGGAGGGAAAAATAAAATAAGACAAAATCAGAGAGGGAGACAAACCATAAGCGACTCTTAACTCTAGGAAACAAACTGAGGACTGCTGAAGGGGAGAAGGGTGGAGGGATGGGGTAACTGGGTGACCTTAAGGAGGGCACTTGATGGAATGAGCACTGGGTGTATATGCAGCTGATGAATCACTAAACTCCGCCTCTGAAATTAAAAGAAAGGAAAAAAAAGTTCAAGTCTTGCTTCAAGAATTGTAGAACACAAGGAGCCCAGCTGAGCATGGTAGAGCCAGGCCTCATGTAACACAGTGAGAAATACATATGCAAGCCACAGATCTGGGGGTTGTGTTTTTCCTCAGCAGAAGCTAATTAAAACAGAAATGGGTAATAACCAGACTGCCAGGGTCCATATCCTGGTTCTGCCTAGCTGTCTAACCTTGGACAAGTTACTTAGCGTCTCTAAGCTTCAGTTTTATCATCTGCAAAATAAGATACTAGCAAGTCCTATCACTGAGATAACAATGCCTTGATCTCATTAAGGTGCTTAACACAGTTGCCTACCTTAGTACTTAATGCAGCAAAACAAAACAAAATCTAAATCTGTCCTTGTGTATGTCTCAGTTGTTTAAAATAACACCTGTTCTTACTTTCTAGCTCCTCCTTGTTCCTTCTTAGTCTCAAACACTACCTGACATTATTTATTTTCTTGTCGATTCTGTCTACCCTAGTAGGTTGTAAGCTCCACGAAGATGGACATGCTTTCTTGTTCACTACTGGGCTCTTTAGACCAACGGTAGCACATACAAACAGATGTCCAGTAATTATTTGTTGAATGAATGAATAAAGGTTAGTTATTATCATGACTTGGCGATTTCTATCTCTCTTCCCTCCCATTTGCCTGGACCAACTGCAGTTTCTTTTTAAGTGACGTGGGTAGGCCAGAAAGAACGGACTCCTTCCCTAACTGGGTTAGTTGAAATCACAACTTAAAAGGAATGTTCATCTCCTATAGGCTCTCTTCACTCAAGGTAGGGCCTACAGACCAGCAGCATCTATCTGTATCACCTAGGAGCTTGTTAGAAATGCCAAATCTCGGGCCTCACCCCAGTCCTAAATCTGACTTGAATCCCCTAGGTGACTATAACAAACATTACAGTTTGAGAAGCACCATATTGACCATCGTAAGGATTTTGGATTTTATCCTAACAGTAATGGAAAACCACTAAAATATCTTAGGTTGGAGACTACATTATCGGATTTTGTGATTTTAAATGATTACTCTTAAGTCAGAAACAGTGGTTGTTTCTGGGAAAGGAAGCCCTTTGGGTGGGGACGAGAATGGGACTGAGGCTTTTTGCTGTGTACGTTTTCCCAGGCCCACTCTGATACGGTGGGCCCTGGCCAGTGTACGTATGGCCTCTCCACCCAGTCCTCCCAGCCCGGCCCCACTCTCAGACCTATACCATGAAGGATGGACACCCTGGCCTCACATCAGAACTGTGCACTTCCCACATCCAGCTACCACTTGCCTACTCCCTGGGTGTTAGGGGTATGCCGATGGGACCTTTGTTAGGCTATAGGGAGGACAACCCATGTACAGGCCCTGAGAGTGGGCTTAGCCTGTTTGAGAGAGACTCCCAGGGTTCAAGTGGACTCTTCTCCAACTGGAGGGGTGCAGGTGGACGAGGCCTCTGGTGAGTTCTCTAAAAGTGCTTGGACCCCATGGTCTGAATCTTAGCAATGTAATCCCTTCTCATACCTTCTGTTTTCAAATCACATGAATATATTTTGTTCAATGTGAATGTGGTACCTACATAAAAAAATAAATGGAACATTAGATTATATTAAAATAAAATTACATTGGCACCTCGTGGGAATGGATAGGGGAGGTACAACAATGGAGGCATAAAGACCAATTAAAAGGATATTGCACTGTTTCAGCAATAATTGATGCAATGCTTGGTCTAGCATAAAAATGTAGTTTCAACTAATTTTTCGTTTAAGTATTTCACTGCTATGTTGTTTAGATTACATAAGCTATTATTATTTTTTCTTAAAAGAGTGTGTGAGAATTAAGCTTTCTGGCCCTTATATATTTCAAAGTATTTTTACTTTGCCCTCACATTTCATTATAGTTCAGTAGAAGTCTAGGCTAGAATCATTTTCTCTCAGAACTGTGAAGACATTGTTTCACTATTTTTTTTTTTTTTTTTTGTATCCAGTGTTTATACTGAGAAATCTAATACCAGTCTAGGTCTCATTCTTTTTTTATGAAACCTATTTTTGTTTGTTTGTTTTACCTCTCTCTGGAAGCCTTGTTTTTCTTTCTTCTCTCTCTTTTTAAAAAAATATATTGAACAGTTTAAAGAATAATACAGCTAAATACCACATACCTTTCACCTAGATTCCCATACTAACATTTTGCCATAATAGCTTTCTCTAATTTTCTTCCCTCCTTTTGCTGAACCTCTTGAAAGTTACAAACATATCACCCCTAAATATTTTATCATGTATCTCCTAAGAGTAAGGACATTCTTGGAGCTTAAGATGTTTTTTTTAATCCTTTGAATTTTGAAATTTTATTGTATATTTTAGAGTAGGTATCTCTCCCCACATACCTTTTATTATTAATCCTGTGCACTTGGACACTTTCAGTACGAAGATATGAATCTCAAATTATTCTTTTATTTCTTTTCTTCCACTGTCTCTGTTATATCTGTCCTTTTTGACCTCTTGTTAATGTTATACTTCCATCTAACCTTTTGTCTTTTCATTCTAAACCTTGGAGAGTTCCCTGAATTTATCTTCCAGATTGTAAATTTGCTCTTCAGCCTGGCTCTTTTATTCAGTACATCTATTAACACATTTATTCAACAGTCATGCTTCTAATTTTCAAAAACTGTTTCTTCTCTTACTGTTCCTTTCTCAGAATAACCAGTTCTTATATAATGAGTATTTTATTCTCTGTAATCTTTCTGAAGATGGCAATATAATTTTTAATTGGTTTCTTTTCCTCCCTGCTTAGTCAGCCAGGATCCTGGCAGGGAATGGTTGGCACATTCAAATGGGATGCCTGAGGTGTGGGTAGAGTTAAGGGAAACCAGAATGGGATCATAAGCATTTTGGACTAGTAACAGCTGCAAACCTCAGGGAACAAGTGTTGGGAGTAGTTACTGGAACCCTGTGAGTTACAGCTAAAGAAGAAAGCTGCCTGCCCAACCGGATCTATCGCCTTCAGTAGAGGAGTATACCCATTGGTAGCCCTCAGCCTGGCAGGGAGGAAAGTAGGATAATGAGTATCTTGACCTTCTTTCCCCTGCCCTTCAATTTGTTAGTGTCTCCCATTGGAATAACCTAATTATAAGCCAGATGGCAAGGGAACCCCAACAATACAATCCACGGAGGTGAGCATTCTGAAGCATACAAGGAGGTAGAATAGGTCAGAGAGATGATGGGTAGAAACAAATATAAAATATATCTAGCATACCTGTATTTAGAATATATCTTAATGGGTGGATGGGGGTTGTGAAAAGTATCACTTAGGGCCGATTAGAAGGCAGTTGCAAAAATAAATTGCTCTGGTGAATAGTCAAGATAAGAGCAGTTGTTGGGGGGGCAGGATTTTTCATGACTTAAGTACTGAGGAACAAGGGAAGGAGAAGTCTGGAGAGAGGGAGAAGATAGGGATATGGCCATTGGAATGACGGTCTGCCAATGAAATGGATCCCTTTGAAGTATTTACATTCATTCTTTTGTTTTTGTTTTGGAGGAGAATCATATTTATAACATCCAGCTTTAGAGGATCATTCTATATATATTGTAATTCCTTTACTTCCAAAGTGCCCGTAAAGGACTTCTACACTCAACGGCTACATAGTAGTGGTGCTTTGGGGAATGATGGTAGAGTGGTCATTGTGCAGGGAGAGTGCCATGAGAGCTTAGGGAAGTGGGTTACAGTGGGAGGACCCTGCAGTAAAGGTAAAACAATCCTTTGTGCCTCGCTAGGCTGAATCTCTGTGGATGGGAAGGAGAAGATATGATGAGTGGGGAGACATTGTTCAAGTTACTTTGTTGAATCGTAAGGGCTGCAGGACAGTGGAACATCCAGACTGTAGGCTCTTGGGTTTATATTATCCTTCATTCATCAGAAAAGGAACTAAGTGAAGTGGTATTAGAATGAAGGGTTAACAACTTTGGTAGCAACATGGATGGGACTGGAAGAGATTATGCTGAGTGAAATAAGTCAAGCAGAGAGAGTCAGTTATCATATGGTTTCACTTATTTGTGGAGCATAACAAATATCATGGAGGACAGGGGGTGTTAGAGAAGAGAAGGGAGTTGGGGTAAGTTGGAATGGGGAGGTGAATCATGAGAGACTATGGACTCTGAAAAACAATCTGAGGGGTTTGAAGTGGCGGGGGGGTAGGAGGTTGGGGTACCAGGTGGTGGGTATTATAGAGGGCACGGATTTCCTGGAGCACTGGGTGTGGTGAAAAAATAATGAATACTGTTATGCTGAAAATAAATAAATTAATTAAAAAAAAAGAATGAAAGGTTAAAAAGAGTATTTTAAAAAACTGTCTAAGGAAACATAATTGATTTTGTTAATATTGCAATAGAAATCAATAGGTATACTAGATATTCTCTATTTGTTTCTCCAAATGTCTAAGGAGGTAATGAGATGATGAAAGATTTTTACATTTTTTTCCCCACATCTGGATATTTCTTTTGTGTTCAGGCATCTTTTTGCTACTTCAGGTGTGTTTTATGTTTGCTGTACTAGAGCATCTTCACTGACACTTAACCGGGCAAATCAGGTTTTGTCCACACAGATTCTCTAAAACATTTAACACTGTACTTCTCTATTGTAATGCATCCCTTTTGGGAGCAGTAATTATTTCTTTTATCTTTCAAAAATAATGTTCATTTATATCTGTTGATTATTGAGAGTGGTTTAGTTGTTTCCACCATTTTAGGTGTCTTTGTGGACCCCTTGCAGCGTTCCTTCCTCTTTCTGGTTTTAATACTTGTTTATTAGAATTAATTTAGCCAATTTAGGGTTGTATGATGTCCTTAACTTTGTCTTGTTAGGTTTGTGGTTTTTCATTGATTCTGTTAGTTCAGTTATTCTGTGGTAGATTTCCTAAGAATAATCATTTATCTCGTACTTTATATCATCAACTTCCTAGAAATCCCATTAACTTTTTTTTTCTAAAATTAAATAGCTATTTGTTAAATTTATTGGATTTACACTCTGCTACTAGGTTATGTAATCTGTTTGCTATCATGTAGTCTTCAGAGTCTCCTCCAAGATGAGTTCCTTTTCTTCGTTTCATATTACACATTACTGAAAATAGAAGACTATCTACTTGACTTCTTTGGCTTCATCTTATTTTTATTAAGTTCAAATGCCATCAGATAATCTCAGTGCTGTGATACATGTCCAGCGCTCAGTTGCTCAAATTGATCAAATTTTCCTAAGGGAAATAGAGTAGGCCCACATGTGATTCCTACCTTCTTTCTTTTTCATTCTATCCTAAAGGGATTCACATGCCTCCCTACCCTCACTACAGGAGAAAAAGAGAAATAGTAGACCTCCCAACCATCCCCCCACCCCACCCCCTGCCAAAAAAGAAAACCCCTTAGTGACTTTAATCTGTGCTTCCTAAGCATCTTGGGCTATAGCATGTTTCTTGGGAGAAAGGGATATTGAGAGAAATTGTTGCTCTGTGTATTTTTGTTACTAGTTTATGGATATCTTATTAAACCAAAAATCAAGATACAAATCAAAGGATTCATGGGGCGCCTGGGTGGCTCAGTGGGTTAAGCCACTGCCTTCGGCTCAGGTCATGCATGATCCCAGGGTTCTGGGATCGAGCCCTGCATCAGGCTCTCTGCTCAGCAGGGAGCCTGCTTCCTCCCCTCTCTCTGCCTGCCTCTCTGCCTGCTTGTCATCTCTCTCTGTCAAATAAATAAATTAAAAAGTAAAAAAATCTTCAAAGGATTCATACTACCTGTCAATATGATTATTAGTTGGAGAGAATTTAAATGCAAAACCAGGATTTAGAGTATTATATTAGTTTTATAGTTTTACATTCCACTAAATGTATAGTAGTAATCCTTCTATACATCCTAAATATGCCTCTTTCAGAATTTTAACGCGATCTCATTTTTAGCTACTTCTGGCTCTTCTTTTTTTTTTTAAAGATTTTATTTATTTGATGGAGAGAGATCACAAGTAGGCAGAGAGAGAGAGAGGGAGAAGCAGGCTCCCTGCCGAGCAGAGAGCCCGATGCGGGGCTAGATCCCAGGACCCTGAGGCCATGACCTGAGCCGAACTTAACCCATTGAGCCACCCAGGCGCCCCTGGCTCTTCTTATCTTAATTAGACTAAGTTAATCTTTTAAAATTTAGACTAAATTTAATCTTTGTAAAAAAAAAGCCATTCAATATATTGGCTTTAGACTATAATTATAGATAGTAATTTGTATTATAGATAAAAGGCATTACTATATTTTATATTTTATTCTTGTGTTTTGTATTTTTCTATCTTTAATAAATGGGAGGTATTTTGTGACACCAAAAATATTGCTGTATTAATATCACTCTGTCCACAAATGTCTGAAAGACAAATGTGTGATCCAGAGCCTTTTCGACACCTGAGTACACATATATTTTATTTTTTTGGCTTGCAGTCTTTTCCCCGTTAAGCCCAATAATAATCTTGGGGGTTATTTTTTGTCATTTTTTAGTCTGGTCATCTCATTCCACCTTTGAAGCTATTTCAGAAAGAATGACTCTGCTTCAGAGTTTCCTTCTCATGCCTCCACGATCAAATGGAAAGGAATGTGTGAGAGGGAAATTAAAAAGATTTTTAAAAACTAAATAAGTTTATATTTGTTATTTAGAACACAATAGATTATTATTTCTTCTAAAATTGAATAATAAAAAGAAACAGATCCGTTAACTGACTGAGCCACCCAGGCTCACCTAAAAAAGAAACTGATCCCTGAAAATTGAATAAGTACCTGGAGATAGGAAAAGGAGAAACTAAATAACATTCTTAAAAGCTGAAAAGGCAGGGCGCCTGGGTGGCTCAGTGGGCTTAAGCCTCTGCCTTTGGCTCAGGTCATGATCTCATGGTCCTGGAATCGAGCCCCGCATCAGGCTCTCTGCTTGGCAGGGAGCCTGCTTCCCTTCCCCTCTCTCTGCCTCCTTGTGATCTCTGTCTATAAAATAAACAAATAAAATCTTAAAAAAAAAAAAAAGCTGAAAAGGGTAAATAATAAATAATAACTGCATTAAGAGAAAATAGTGGTTTTTTATAAAGCTGTAAGAACACAACAATGATAATGATTCCTAAATATCCCTATACTTAAAATAGAAGCTTATGAAAGTTAAGGTAATAGATGTGAAAATAAACAACGGAAAAGGGAATAAAAAGAGTTAAGGAGCTATTAAATTTGGTGACTGAAAGGGAGATACTGAAAATAAGTGTAAAATGGTAAGCTTGGCAGATTAGAAGTTTAGTCCAATAGCCAGAGAAGTAGTTGGATTTATAGGATAAAAAACTACCCTAGTTATTTCAGATGTCTTATTCAGATAGCACAATTTCTTATGTGGAAGAAATTGTATGTCACACTTGATGAAAAAAGGGCACCCAGGTGTATGATTGGTAATTATTTCCTTATTTTTAAACTATCATCATCTATTTGGTAATCTGAAGGTTTACATGCTGATGTGTGTAGAAAGTGTAAAAAAGAGGGCTGTTTTTTGGATTTTTTGTGGGGTTTTTTTGTTTTTTGTTTTTTTCTCTGTTACATATGTAGAGATTGCTCACATGTTACCACGTTATCACCACACAGACTTTGCCAAAGTGTATTGTCAATGAAGTAGACTTGTTTACACTTGATACGCTCTCTCTGGGTTTTTTCTTTTTTTCTTTCTAACATTTGATATTCTCTAAACTGGTATAAAAAACCCCAACTGATTATTTTTTTAATTTTGTATTTAACTTTAATTTAATTAACAGATAATGTGTTATTAGTTTCAGAGGTAGAATTCATCAGTTGCATACAGCACTCAGTGCTCATTACTTCAAGTGCTCCCCATAATGCCCATCACGCAGTCACCCCATCCCTCCATTCACCTCCCCTCCAGCAATCCTCAGTTTGTTCTTTGCAGTTAAGTCTCTCTTATGGTTTGTCTTCCTGTTTTCCTCTTATTTTATCTTTCCTTTCCATTCTCTGTGTTCATCTGTTTTGTTTCTTGTATTCCATATGAGTGAAATCATATGGTATTTCTCTTTCTCTGACTTATTTCACTTAGCATAAGACCCTCTAGTTCCACATGCATCATTGCAAATGGCAAGATTTCAATTCTTTTTGATGGTTGAGTAATATTCCATTGTATATATTTATAGAAAACTGATTATGATCCATGTTTTGATTTGGTAATTTGATTATGCCTTGTGGCTTTCAGATCTTACCTTTTGCTTTTAACTATATATTATCCTTAAATTATTTTATATTTGCTGTCAGTACATCATGGGGCAGAGTATATGTAGATGAACCTGTGATAATTGGGGGGGTCAAGTATATTACCTCTCATTACAGCCTGATAGGTGGCCTGAGTCACCTTCAGGTTTATGGACTCTGATCTAATTCTGCAGTTATCCATAAGCCATATTATGTCATCTTGGTATATGATTCAAGAACATAAAGGTATAGATGTTTGAGGATTTGGAATGATCATAGCCTATAGGAAAAATGGTTTGGGGGTTGGTGCAAACCTTTAAGTTGGCAGGTATAAAGGCAGTTTAGTGACAAAGCTAAATAATAGTTCACTAAGATTCTAAGATCTTTTTATCATGATTTCCTATTTGTTGTTAATTTCCATGTGATTTCAGTTACTTCTTATACATGACTCAATTGTCTTATGTTTATTTTAGCAGTGATATGAGTAAAGTAAAAGGCTGAAAGTTGGGATGAAACAGAGGAAAACCTTAATTTTTTAGATTTTCAAAGGTTTTTTTCCTCTTTAAAAGTGTCACTCTTAATATATATTTGTGGGTGTGTGTGTATATACATATATATATATATATATATATATATATATA
>NC_081561.1:127112125-127220286 GCF_022355385.1 Mustela nigripes | reverse complement strand
TATATATATATATATATATATATATATATATATATATATTCTGTTCTCATTTATTTTTAGATACCAAATGACTTGTGAAGGCTTTTTTCCCCCTCCTTTATTAACTTCACAATATAAGATGGAAATATTTTATGCAAATGGTAAAGCTTCCCTGTTGAGAATTTAATAAACTGGATGGAAAGATAATCAGATTAGATAGTGTAACAGAAGGGATGCCTGGCTGGCTCAGTCAGAAGAGGGTTCGGGGGTCCCTGGGTGGCTCAGTGAGTTAAAGCCTCTGCCTTTGGCTCAGGTAATGATCCCAGGGTTCTGGGCTCAAGCCCCACATCTCAGCAGGAGCCTGCTTCCTTTCTTCTCTCTCTGCCTGCCTGTCTGCCTACTTGTGATCTCTGTCTGTCAAAAAATAAATAAAATCTTAAAAAAAGAAGAAGAAGAAGAAGAAAGGGGTTCCACTCTTCGTCCTTGGGGTCATGAGTTCAAGCCACATACTGGGTATAGAGCTTACTTAAATAAATAAAACTTAAAAAGAAGAAGGTGATGATGATGATGTAACAGAAGACCCACCTGATACAGAGTAAATCAGCAAAGGTACACCAGAAAAATGCAAAGAAAAAGCAGTAGTGGTCATTGTGTTAATCTCAGAAAAAAAAACCTCAGGATTCAAGAATTTGGCAAATGTCGTGATAGTGAGTTTCCGCTAAAGATGTGCAATTCCTCGCCAGTAGTCGTCCAAACTTTCTCTTGATTGCTCTCGTCTTCTTCATGAACATTTCTGTATCAGCTTCATCCTCTCCCATTACATCATTGTCGTTGAACTGCATACTAGGTAAGGCCCATGGGGAATTCAGGGCACATTGTTGGTCTGTTCAGGTAGCCTGCTGGCCTTCTGCTACCCTGGGCTTTCTCTCTTTTCTGCATTCTCTGCCCTTCCTTTCCCCTACCCTAACTCCACCGCCCACCCTACTCCCCCGCCAACCCCGTAACTTGTTTCTTTTTAAACAGTAACTCTTGAGAGTATCCTAGCAGTCGTCTTCTCTATCTCCTATAAATGTATATAGCATTGCCACTGCGGCTGACAGACATATTCCTGTCCCCCATCTTCAGGCCAGAAGCCCACTCAGCCCCTAAGGGCAGTGGGGAAATAGGACAGTGACCGAGTGCCCAAGGGCAGTTTCTGTTTGCTGGAAGGTTTTATTGCCCATTCACTGGGCACTTTCAGATGTTTTTTCCCCCTGACACCAACTGTGAAGTACATTTCAGAATTTACAGATGGGGGACATCTCTAGCAATTGTATATTTACTTTTATGTTTAAATTAATGTTGTAGTATGGCTGTTCTTCTGTGTCTCTGTCTCACACACACAACTTTAAAATCTTTTATCATTTCCAATGGTGTTTTAGGCAAGGACAAAATTCTATACATGATTTCACATAATTTGTCATTCAGACTGGGACATTTGTTATGAGAAGACAGATTGCCAGCCAGGTCAGCAGGAGTAAGCCGGGATGAATAGTCACCCTTTCCATAAGGCCCTGTGTGGGCTGGTTCCTACTGACCTCTGGGCCTCATCTTGCAATGTACTCTTCCTTGCACTCTTTGGCCCAAGGTCACGGGCTGACTACAGTTCGTTTTTCCAGTGTACTGTGCTTCTGAGTGCTTACTCTCACTAGAAAGCCTCTATACCCGCTTTTTCCTTTCCTTGGAAAGAGCTTCTCCTCTCTGTTTCACCTGATAAACTCCTACTCATCTTTCAGATGTCACTCACTGATAACTTCCTCAGATAAGCAGCCGCGGACCTTCCTGACTAGCTCCATTCTCTCTTACTCCTCAGAGCACCATACTTTTATGGCTTTTGGTTAGTTCTTGGATTAACGGCTGTCTTCCACTTGGGTAAAGATTCCCATAGGTAGAGACCACGTCAGATTTCCTCATCATTTATTTCTACATCACTAGTAGGCAGCTAAATAAATAAAATATCTGTTAGATTGATTATTTTTTTAATGTAGATTTTTTTTTTTTTTTAGATTTTATTTATTTATTTGACAGGCAAAGATCACAAGTAGGCAGAGAGGCAGGCACAGAGAGGAGGAAGCAGGCTCCCTGCTGAGCAGAGAGCCTGAGGTGGGGCTTGATCCCAGGACCCTGGGACCATGACCTGAGCTGAAGGCAGAGGCTTTAACCCACTGAGCCACCCAATTGCCCCAGATTGATTACTTTAAAAGAAGAAGATGAAGATCAAGTTTACTGCATAACCTAGAATATTTAGGTGAAATCAATTCTGATGTGTTTCATTTCATTGTATTGTTTAAATAATACATTTATATTTATAATTGAAAGTTCAAAATTTTAAATTTTTCTACTGTTATGTTATAAATAAAAAGTTCCAAGCTCACTAAATTTGTTGAAATAATTTTTTTTTTGTTTTCAATTATTTAGGTTCAGTCTGTGGAATCAGATGTTCACAAGTATCTATATTAGTTCATTGTTCTTCTTTCTTAAAGAAACTTTAGAAGAGACTTGTTGCTTTAAGATTATGCACATTTAAAAATCAGATGTACTTCTGAGTTATAAGTAGTACATGTAAATTATTTCTAAGCATTGAACTCATTTTTATTTTTTTTTATTTTTATTTTTATTTTTTTAAAGATTTTATTTATTTATTTGACAGGCAAAGATCACAAGTAGGCAGAGAGGCAGGCAGAGAGAGAGAGAGGTGGAAGCATGCTCCCTGCTGAGCAGAGAGCCCGATGTGGGGCTCGATCCCAGGACCCTGGGATCATGACCTGAGCTAAAGGCAGAGGCTTTAACCCACTGAGCCACCCACGTGCCCTTAATCACAAATTAAATCAAGACTCATGCACATTTATTGAATTAACCATTTGTAGTATTTGACTTGAAGTCATTCTATTCTGATGAAAAGATTAGGAGGGAAAGTTAGAGTATAGTATATACTTGCCTTCTTGAGACATTGAAAAAGAAAAGTAAAAAACCTGTGATTATTGCTGATTCTCTTGGTTACTTGTCTTAGGGGAAAAATTGCTACCTTCTAGTACTAAATTTTTCAGAAGCTTACTAGTGGCTCAATGACATAATACTGATTGATTAAATGATCTCATTTAATTATAATTTAAATATCAAATTATTCTGTATAGTTAAAGTAGAATGGAACATCCTACAGACGCTGTACTCATTTGAGTCATTAATGGCCTACTTTTTCTGTCCCAGAAAGGTAAAGAAGGGTGGGAACTGTCTTTGCCTTTAAGGAATTTTCCCTTTAAAAGAGATTAGTTCACTGTCATTGCTATTTATTTTCACATGATGCTTTTCTAGTGTCTTTATAAAACTCCACAGTACTGACTAATCCATAAAAAAGGCAGATTGTATCTTTTCCCATTGGAAAGATGACTTGGCAATTAGAAATTGTAAAGTTTTATAAACAGACTCCTTAAAAGATGGGCTCTCTGAATCAGAAATACATACACAAAGCATTAGTTTAAAATGCTGTTAAAAAAAAATTTTTTTTTAAGATTTTATTTATTTGAGAGGGAGAGAGAGAATGAGAGGAGAGAGGTCAGTGGGAGAAGCAGACTGCTTGCTGAGCGGGGAGCCCGATGTGGGACTCCATCCCAGGACTCCAGAATCAGGACCTGAGCCATCCAGGCTCCCCCCACCTCTTTTTTTTTTTTTCCCAAAGATTTTGTGTGACAACAATTTCTTATGATACTTCTCTTAAAAGTCCCCTGTTAAGTAAGTGTTTTAGAATTTATTTTGGGAAAACAACAAATTATCATTTGTTAATGTTTCATTTAGTGGTGTAGCTTTCTCCACAGATGAGCTCCTTATTCCTTAATGTAAATATATATGCGTGTTCTTGTTATTGTTTATGAATGTACTGTGCACAACAGAGGCCTAGATTTGGTGCTTTCTGGCTGAGAACTGAGGGAGTGATTTGTAGAAAGCCAAAGTAGGTCAAAGAGTACCACGGTGTAGCAAAGGGGAAGTCCCTGCGCTGACTCATATTGTCCTGCCTCTGGTGGAGTTCACTTTCATTGTTATGGTCTAGGCCTGTCTTCCTGTGAATGGAAGACATACTCAAATTACAGAAAAATCTCAGGAATATTATCACAAGTCATTTTTTAGAACAATATGTTATTGTCAGTTATTGGGAGGGTTGGTGCGGCAGCGAAAGGAAGATAAAAATTAGAACCGAAGTTAGTTCTAAATTCTGCAGATCAAAAGCAAAAACAATACATAAATATGACAGCTTCTCTAAGTATAAGGGGTGCTGTGTGGGTCTCTGTGAGACGGGAACTAGTATTTTAAATTTTGCCTGCCTGTTCTGCTTTTTTATATGTAGCTGTTGTGCAGGTGACCATGTTTTAGAATCAAGGAGGTGTTCCAGGTTTATCAGTCCATGTCGTATTAGTTCTGAATATATGCAATTGAATAAACTTTAAAAGCAAATCTCCCAATCATTGGAATATTAACTCTCACATTTCTGCAAAATGCCATTTGTGCCTGCTTGATTATGACTAAGCTACCATTAGAATCTAGGAGTATGCTCCAGCTGCCTTCAAAGATCCAGAATGTTTTTTACATCTCAAAGCATTTTTGCAGTTTTACTAAAAATAAATTTTAAAAAATGAATTCCTTGGGTTGGTTACATGCTAAGATGTTATTATCTACTAATTTTATATATTTGAAGTTACATAATTCTAGAAAACTCTATCTTAATGTTTTCTCAAATATAGTATGTCTGGTATCTCGGTTCATGCTATCTCTTAGAGCAGATTTACTTTCTGGCTAAACTTCCTTTTGTAGGTCCTCCTACTCCTTACCTTTTTCTAAGGGCAAGAGACCCATGAGAAAACTAAGCCTTTGAGAGCTCAGAGTTGCTGAAGTTACTTTCTGTTCTTATATTTGCCAAGAGTTGCTGACAACTTAAAAGCTATCATATGAGTGAATACCAGTTACCCAGATTGTTTGATGATTTTGGACAAGTGTAGATCAGGATTTCCTGTAATTTTTCTTCCTCTTCTGGGGCTGTGTTGCCTCTATCTCTGAGCAATTGTACACTTGGAATGAAAAAACAAAGCAAGGTCACTGGATTTAAATTACTTTTACTTCTTTGCCAAATGAAACTTTCCTTCTGTTATATGTTACAGTTCTGGCATCTTTTGCCATCTAGAGAGAGGTTTGCAGTTAAGAGGAGGGGGGGATTGTAGGAGACATTTTTTTTGGAACTGAAGCTTACTTTTTCTGTATTTCATTCAGGGTAGAGACAACCAGTTTCTGCTCTTTGACTGAAACATGATCCAAGAATCCGTATGATAAAGCAGAGTATCATCAAGATACCCATTTCCCTATAGATTATATAAACCAGTTCACAATCCATTCCTGAATTTTCTGTGTTTTGTAGTATAGCCAAATGCAGTTTTTCAAAGGATACTCAAAGGGAAACATATTTTAAGATGTAGGTTTTCTACTAAAAGAATTGTAATTGTTTCTTGAGTGCAAGGGATAATCTTAGCCCTTGCCTTTCAATACTGGAAATGCCTGCAGGACAGCCTGGGTATTTTTTCTGCATCAGGAAATGAACTGGGTTCTAGAAGATAGGAGAAGTATGAGCTTCAGAGCAGCGGCAGATCTTTGAGTAAAAGGAACCTTCTTTTGTAAACTGAAATTGGGTTTTGGGAATTGAGTATGTCAGTTAGGAATCTGTTTGGCTGCAAACACCAGAAAACTTTACTATGTGACTTAAACAGAAAGAAGTTTCCCTTGACAAGAAATCTTAATGTTAGGAGTAAAGAATTAGTGCTCAGCTCTATCAGTAACAACCTCTTCCATCCTTAGAATGTGATTCTCATCCTGGGGGGTGGGGGTTACCAGGTGGCTGTTGTACCTTAAGACATCACTGTATTTGTTATGTGTTGCTGCATAATAAATTATCCCAAAACATATTAGCTTAAAATGACAAACATTTATGATCTCACATAGTTTCTGAGGGTTGAGAATTGAGAATAGTTTAGCTGGGAGGTCCTGGCTCAGGGTGTCTCAGGATGCTACAGTCAAGACAACAGCTGGAACTATGGTCCAGTGAAGGTGAGGCTGAACTGGAGACCTGCTTCCAAGCTAACTCACATGACTGTTTGGCAGGAGTCCAACTGAGGACCACCACATCTCACCACATGAATGTCTTTTCAGGAATGCTCATGACCCTGGCTGTGCCTTTCCCAGGGCAGATGTCAGGGGGTGGGGGGCTGTGAGTCTTTTATAACCTAGTCTTGGAGGTACGATATCCTCACTTTTGCCATGTTCTGTTGGTCACACAAACTGATACAGTTTGGGAGAGAACTACACAAAGGTGTGACTAATAGTAGGCAGGGATCCTACTTAGCCATCTTGGAGGTTGCTTACTACACATCACAAATATGTTCTGTTGGTAAGAAGGAAAGAAAAGAGGCAGTGCTAACAGACTTCTCTTTGTGTCTCATTGGCCAGAGCTGTGTTAACACGATCTCTCAGTTGAGAGGGAGGTAGGGAAATGAAGTGTTTAGTTTCTAGAGCCTCTGTTGTGGAGACAAGCTGGGAGAAGAAGGTGGAAAATGGACTTTGGGCAGGACTGATAAGGTCCATTGTATGCCACTACCAGGGCATTTGATAACTGTAACTACTTTTAGTTTGCCTGTTTTTCCTATTCTTAGAGTTAAGAGTACCTTTCTAGGAGATTTAATCAATAAAAGTATGTGTAAGAGGACCCCTGAAAAAATTTTTTAAGGTTTATGGTATAGTGATTCCTCTAGTTGTTATAGGATAAAGCTCTTATTGGTGACTACCTACCAGAAAATATCTGAAGTTTACTTATTTATGAATCATAATGTAGTTTATTATGAGGACATTTTAGGTTATTTTGTCCCTCTGTATTCTGTTATATTTGTTTGCACAAAATATTCTGACAGTAAAAATTCAGAAACTTGATGGGGCACCTGGGTGGCTCAGCGGGTTAAAACCTCTGCCTTCGGCCCAGGTCATGATCCCAGGACCCTGGGATCGAGCACCGCATCGGGCTCTCTGCTCAGTGCAGACCCTGCTTCTCTCTCTCTCTCTCTCTCTCTCTCTGCCTGCCTCTCTGCTACTTGTGTTCTCTGTCAAATAAATAAATAAAATCTTTAAAAAAAAAATTCAGAAACTTGAAACTATGCCCAATGTCTATATTTTCAGACCTAAAAGGATAAATTTTTCTCTACAACCAACATTTATTGAGTATCTACTATATATCCTGTGCAGTTAACTAGTAACTTAAAAAATTTCAGGAAAATTTGAAAAAATCTTTTCCAGGCACAGTCTCACTTGGTGATCATTCCTTTTCTGATGATTACTAAATTTTTGAGAATTGTATTATTATTTGGAATGACCATATTTGTTCCCATATATTTTTTTCAGTAGGTATTACACTTAAATTTTTTTTTATTTTTTAAAATATATTTATTTTTTATTGAAGTATAATTAACACAGTGGCACACTGTCTTTGGGTATATAACACAGTGATTCGACAATTCCATATTGCTCAGTATTCATCATGATAAGTGCACTCTTAATCCCCTTTATTTCAACCCCCCCACAACTTCCTCTTTGGTGATTACCCATTTGTTCTCTGTGTTTATTAGTCTGATATTTGTGGTCTCTCTTTTCCTTTGTTCATTTATCTTGTTTCTTAAATTGTACATATGCATGAAATCATATAGTATTTGTCTCTGATTTATTTCACTTAACATTATACCCTTTAGTTCCATCCATGTTGTTGCAAATGGCAAGATTTCATTCTTTTTTGTGGCTGAGTAATATTCTATTGTGTGTGTGTGTGTGTGTCCCATCTTTATCCATTTATCTATGGATAGACACTTGGGTTGCTTCCATTATTATTGTAAATAATGCTACAATAAACAGAGGGGTGCCTATATCTCTTTGAATTTTTTCATTTTCTTTGGTTAAATATCCACTAGTGGAATTAATGGATCATGTGGTACTTCTATTTTTAATTTTTTGAGGAATATTCATACTGTTTTCCATAGTTGCTGTACCAGTTTGCATCCCCCCCACCAATAGTACCCAAGTGTTCCTTTTTCTCCACATCCTCACCAACATTTGTTATGTTTTGTCTTTTGATTTCAGCTATTCTGACAGGTGTGAGATGGTATCTCATTGCGGTTTTGATTTGCATTTCCCTGATGATGAGTGATGTTGAGCATCTTTCCCCATGTCTCTTGGCCTTTTGTATGTCTTCTTTGAAAAAAAATGTCTATCAGGGTCTCTGCTCATTTTTTTTAAAGGGAGTTTGTTCCGTAAATGTGCTGGAACAGCTCTTATACTTCTTGGGGAAAATAAAAAAGTTACCTCACCCTGACAGATATAACGGCCAACATGCCCAGTGTGGAGCCCATGCGGGGCTTGAACTCATGACCCTGAGACTGAGACCTGAGCTGAGATAAAGTGTAGGACACTCAATTGATTGAGCCATCAAGGTGCCCCTCCTCTGCTTATTTTTTTAAATATTTATTTATTTATTTACTTAGAGGGAGGGAGAGTGAGGGGAAGAGCAGAGGGAGAGATAGAGATTTTTTTTTAATATAATTTCGTTTTTTCAGTGTTCCAAGATTCATTGTTCATGCACCACACCCATTGCTCCATGCAATACATGCCCTCCTTAATACCTACCACCAGGCTCACCTGTACCTCCACCCTCCTCCCCTCCAAAACCCTCAGTTTGTTTCTCAGAATTCACAGTCTTTCATGAGGTCATGCTTCGTCTTCCCTTCCGATTTCCCCCAATTCACTTTTTCTTTCCTTCTCCAAATGTCTTTATGTTATTCCTTATGCTCCACAAGTAAGTGAAACCATATGATAATTGACTCTCTGTGCTTGACTTACTTCACTCAGCAGAATTTCCTCTAGTCCCATCCATGTTGATAGAAAAGTTGGGTATTCATCCTTTCCAATGGAGGCATAATATTCCATTGTATATATGGACCATACCTTCTTTATCCATTCCTCTGTTGAACGGCATCTTGGCTCTTTCCACAGTTTGGTGATGGTGGCCATTGCTGCTATGCATATTGGGGTGCATATGGCCCTTCTTTTCACTACATCTGTATCTTTGGGGTAAATACCCAGTAGTGCAATTGCAAGGTCATAGGGTAGCTCCATTTTTAATTTCTTAAGGAATCTCACACTGTTTTCTAAAGTGGCCGCACCAACTTGCATTACTACCAAGAGTGTAAGAGGGTTCATGCATGAGAGAGAATCTTAAGCAGGCTCCGTGCCTAGCGCAGAGCCCAAAGCATAGCTCAGTCTCACAACCCTGAGATTATGATCTTAGCTGAAATCAAGAATTGGACACTTAACCTACTGACTGCCCAGGCACCCCTCCTCTGTTCATTTTTAATTGGATTATTTGGTTTTTTTGGTGTCGAATTATACAAGTTCTTTATATACATGTTTTGGATACTAATGCCTTGGTTGGCTATATCATTTGCAAATCTTCTCCCATTCAGTACATTGCCTAGTTTTGTTAGTGGTTTCCTTTGCTGTGCAAAAGCTTTTTATTTTGGTGTAGTCCCAGTTGTTTAATTTTGCTTTTGTTTCCCTTGCCTAAGGAGACCTGTCTAGAAAAATGTTGCTACATCTGATGTCAAATTATTGCTCATGTTTTCTTCTAGGAGTTGTATGGCTTCAGGGCTCAAATTTAGGTCTTTGAACCATTTTGAGTTTATTTTTGTCAGTGATGTAAGAAAGTGGTCTAGTTTCATTCTTTCATTTCTTATTGTCCAATTTTCATACCATTTGTTGCAGAAACTGTCTTTTCCCTATTTTATATTCTTGCCTTCTTTTTTATAAATTAATTGACCATTAGTGACTATGACCATTAATTGACCCATAAACCACTGGACTTATTTCTGCGTTCTCTATTCTCTTCCATGGCTCTATGTGTCTTTGGGCCAGTACCATACTTTTTAAATTACTGTAGCTTTGTAGCATACCTTCAGATCTGGAATTTGATACTTCTAGCTTTGTTGTTCTTTCTCAAGATTGCTTTGGCTACTCAGGGTCTTTTGTGGTTCCATACAAACTTTAGTATTATTTGTTCTAATTCTGTGGAAAATGTTTGTTGGTATTTTGATAGGAATTGCATTAAATGTGTTTTGGGTAATATGGGTATTTTAACAATATTGATGCCTCCAATATTAATATATAATTAATACATTTTTAAAGTAAGGTTTATGCCCAACATGGGTCTTGAACTCATGACCCAAAGATCAAGAGTCATGCTCTACTGACTCAGCCAGCCAGGCACTTCCATAGTCCATACATTTTAATGTAAGTTAAGTACATTTTTGAAAATACCATATAACTTAAAAACATGAATCTGAAGGTTTGGAGAGGATGGGAGAAGGACTTGGATGCAACAGAGTAAATTAAAGGGAAATTATTATCCCTCTCTTTCCCCAGAGATCAGGTAGGAAGGGGGTTTCTCTCTGCAGAAAAGGAAGAGGAAGGGGCACCACATAGCCAATGGCAAGTAGAAGTGAGGATTGGTACCTAAAGCATCAAAAACATATTCCTTTGGGAAAGGGGGTTTGTTCTGTAAATGTGCTGGAACAGCTATTCTAGTTCTTGGGGAAAATAACGAAGTTTAAACTTACCTCACACTGACAAATGTAAGTGCTATTTAATTTGATCTCCAGTTAGGGAGGGTCCTTTAAAGCATGAAGAAAAGGGGAAGAAACTTTTACTAGAAAAGATAGTTTTAATTGTGTAAAAATTAACAAAAATACTATAAAATTGAAAACAAAAGTTGAATCGTATGAAAAAAGCTAATATTCTTAATGTATTAAAAGTTCTTAAAATCAATAAGAAAAATCAAAAGACAAAAATAAATAGGTTATAAGTAAACAAAATTGCCACCAAATCTGCGAGGTCAAATTCATAATAGTAGAAGAAAATTTTAAAAGTTATTTTTTTCTTGTTACATTGGGAATTTTTTAAGAGTGATAATCTCCATGTAGGTCGGGATATACTGCATGTAAATTGATGTAAAATTATTATTCTTTCAAATCATTTTATTCAGTAATTCCACTTAGAACAAAAATAGCACTTCTTTATAATAGAGCTTTAACAGAGTACTTTAATTGTATTTTTAAAGGATTACAAAAATCAGATATAAAAAATCTTTTAAAACTTGTATATGTTTGAACTTTATACTCTATTAAATTGAGAAAATTAATAAACTTATTCCTTCCTATCTCTCAATTTCTGTTTTTTTAGTCAAATTATTGTTTTATATTCTTAATACTTACAACATTTAAATTCTATTCCAGGAACAAAATTCCCAGAGTTAGTCTTAGTTCTGTATTTAGGTGAATTTGTGGTTCATCATTGATATAAATAATTAACAAAAATTAAATTGAGAATAACTTAGAACCTATGTTCAGAGAGTTTTAATCAGGTCACCCCTGTCCCCCAAAAAACCCTAAGACAAAAGAATAGGGACATCTTGCTGGTAACATTAAAAATAGAAAAACCGACAAGGGAAAATTGGGGCAAGAGATAATCCCAAAATAAAGATGAAAACTACTAAAACTGTACAAAGTAATTTTGCCAATAAAAGAAAAGCAAAGGAAATTTTCTCATCACATTTGAGAAAATTAGACATGGTAAAAATAATAGCCAGAAAGACAATTCACAGTGGCAGAGTCTAAAATTGATCACATTTGATATGGAGGATAAAATCTGATAGAGATAAAACATGAGAGATGACTTGAGTTTTCATTTTAAGATTTATGGACAAAGAATTTATTTCAGTGAAAGTAACTTAAGAAAACCAAAAATTGAAAAAAAAATTAGTAGTTATAACTCTACTATATAATTGATTATTTAATTCAGTTGCTTCAGAAAATACATTCTAGATGAAATTCATTATTTTTTCCATAATTAATAATAACTCAGAAATATGGAAGTCAAACATTCTGAATCTGTGGGATTCAAAGGATTGCATAAATGCATATGGCAACTGATCTGCATGTTAACAGAGATTACTGAAGATTTATTATCTGAGGGTCAAATCCATTGTAAAGAACAGTTTCAGGGTGCCCGGGTGGTTTGTCTGTTTAAGCTTCCAGCTTTTGAGTTCAGCTCAGGTCATGATCTCAGGGTCGTGGGATCAAGTCCCAAGTTGGGCTCTATGTTCAGTGGGGAGTCTGCCTGAGATTCTGTCTCTCTCTCTCCCCTCCTCCCACTTGCACTGGCTCTCTCAAATAAATAAGTAACAGTGTCTGTGGGACATACAATCTTTTTATATTAAGATGGTTGGCATATAGGAAGGATATTTTAAGATGCTATCTCAGAAATATCTTTTACTATAAACTTCCCCTCCGCTCCCCTCTCAATTCCTGATTAATAGCTGATTAATAGCCCAGGTTTTTCCAGCTTATCCTTTTTTTTGTTTTGTTTTGTTTTTAATTAATTTGACGGAGAGAGATTACAAGTAGGCAGAGGGGCAGATAGAGAGAGAGAGAGGAGGAAGCAGGCTCCCTGCCGAGTAGAGAGCCCGATGTGTGGGACTCGATCCCAGGACCCTGAGATCATGACCTGAGCTGAAGGCAGAGGCTTAACCCACTGAACCACCCAGGCATCCCCCGGCTGCTTCTTAATGGTACTTGTACTGTTTCCATTTTCATAACTCTTGATATCATTCATGTACTACTACTACATTCATGTACGTTCATGTACTACTACTATATCTGAAATTGATGTCAACTTTTCCTGCTTCTAGCTCATCCTTGGGGCCAGCCACCACATTCCTCTGTATTAAATATCAGCTGATGAAATATCAGGCACACCTGTTACAACCTGGCCCAAAGCCATTTTCTAGTACTCTCCCTTTATAGGATCCTCTTCTCTTTTGAATTTATTTGTTGAGTTTATTTTATTTTGAGTTTATTTTAAAAGGTATTTAAAAGCCACCATTTTTGTTTTTGAAGTATTGCAATAGGTTCCAGAAAATATTTTCAAACTGAGCAAATATTCATTCTTCTGTACCTTCATTCCAACCTTTGTGAATTTTCTTCCCCTTAAATTTTTGAATTTCAAATAAAAGCAGTAAAAGAAACTTGTGCCTTTTCATTACATAAATGTAATTTATGTCGATTTATGTAATTTATGTAATTTATGTCGATATCCTTAACCTTAATGTGGTCCATGAGGGCTTTCACTGCCTGGGTCCTGCCTGTTTTTCCAGTCTCATCTCTGTATTTCCCCTTAACTCTGTGTTCCTGCTTAGTCCACTGGCTTTGTTACTGTTTTTGTTCCCTCTTCACCACAGTGTCCTTCTCTATTTCAGAGCTTTTCTCATGTCTCTCCTTCTGCAAGGAATGTTCTCTCCCCTTTCCTCCCTTCCTGATGCTATATTAACATTAACTAATCCCTTATATCTCAGTATAAATGTTAATTATGCTAGAAAGTGGGATGTACCACATATAGTATGACTTCATACCCTGCTGCCTTGTCCGAGTTATCCTCCCAGGTCATTATTTATTGGCAGTATAATCTTAAATAATTTATTTGACTTCCCTCTGAGCCTCTATTTCTTTATCTGTAAAATGGGGGAAAATCATTAGATTTTCATAAGATAACTGTGATCATTAAATGAGAAAGTGAAGTAAGCTGTGTAAAGTATCCAACACAGTGCCTGACTATCATTTGGATGAAGTACTCAATAAACGTCAGACATAATTACTTCCAAGCCACCACCTACCCCCAATTCCCTAATACACACACACACACACACACACATAGTCTAGACGACTTCTTTTATTATATAGAGACATATAACCATACACTTTTACTCCTAACATTTTCAACTTACCACAGTTGTGATTTTAAGTTAATTTGTTGATTGGTCAGTTAATGTCTGTCTCCCTTCATTAGATTGTAAACCAATAACAAATATTTGATCAGTGGATGAACAAATGAATAAATTAGAAACATACCGTTTCCTCTCAAAACAGCATACCTGATGTTAATAATTCTTATAAAATAGTCTTTCCTTAAGACTCTCCTAAAGTTTTTAATCACAGGCTTCTAAATGTTTAAGCCTCTAAATCACAAATTCAATACCAATGACTAGGGGATAACTTAATACCAGTACCTTTATATAAAACTGATTTGTAAACTAAAAATTTTCAGTGTTACAGAGTGTTTGAATATAACATGTTAAAAGTATTAAATAAAGAAGATCCTTGCTTTTGATAACATTGGAAAAGGCTTACACTAAAAATGTAAGTGTACAGTGAAGGCTAGATAGACTATTATAAGTATTTTTTTTATCTCAACTGTGTAAAAATATGCGTAAGAAAAAACTAGAAGTATATTATTAATAGTAACTTTCTCTGTGGTAGAATTATGATCAATTAAAATTGACATGTCTTTAAAGATATCGGAATAGATAATTTTGTTTTCTCACAGCAAAACTGTTAGTTTTATATTAACAAAAATTATCTTTAAAACTTCCTTACATGCTTCTGAAATTTATAGGGGATACTTCTCATTTATTGATTTATTCAGCAAGTATTTACTGAGCCATTGCTAAGTCCCAAGCACTATTCTGGGCCAAGGGAATGAAGCAAAAATCCCTGTCTTTGCAGAATTTCCATTCTGAGATATCACAGCTATCTGTGTGACTTTGGTTTGAAACTCCTCTTCATCTTTCCTCAAAACTATTGATGTCACTTTAGTTATTCATTTTTATCTTCTATTCAATTACAGAAAAAAAAGAAAACCAGATTACCAGGCTCTGCAGTTTTACAATTCTTTTAATGTTTTTCATACCTAGAATCCTATCTTTAACATAAATAGTGCCATGTAAAGGTGATAAACGGGATCCAATTTAAACTTTCTATAAAGGGTTACATTTTTTTCTTTCAAAGAATCAATTCATATAGTGTTACTCAATACACAATGTTGCAGCTTATCCAAACTCCCTTAATGTTAAAAAAAAAAAATCAGCTGATTTGTTACATTATCACTAGAGTTGGCATCATTATAGTCTGACTCAGTTCAAATGTTCAGGAAATAAACAGAATTTTTAAGTCTTTCTAATTCTCTTTGAAACTTTATGGAATCCTGCTATTTTGTAAAACCAACTTTAAAGCTACTGATAAAAAAGAATTTTTAAACTGTGAAACTAATTTCTGAAATGACTTCTTTTGTGTCTGAATAGGTTTCCTATTTATTCCAGAAGTTAGTTTATAAATCAGTTATTTAGGACTCAACTTTTATTTTTATGAATAAGCAGTATTAATACTTGGTGATTAGCTTTCAGGATCAGCTCCCCCCAAAAAAATATTCAGCCCATTCTTACTAGAAGTTACACTACTTGCACAGTTTTTACCATAACAAACTACTGCTTGTAGTAATATTCCTATAGAAATGTGTATTTTAAATATCACATATCCCAATAGAAGCTTGGCATTTTTTCTTCTTGCCTTCTCATTCTAGACTGGGATTCAGAGACTGGAAAGAAGGTATGGAAAGGAAGGGATGCTAGTAATGAGTAATTATTTGTTGGCACTAGTATTTTCTTAATTCTCGGTGCTTACTAAGAAGGTGGCTCTCTTGGAAAGTTGCTTTTCCTGTGGTCAAACTGGAAACAGAATATTTGCTCTCAGGCTTTGAAAAGTTGGTTAATAAGTCTGGTGTTGTGATATGGATGGTGGGAGGGAACTAATGCTGCTTGCCCATTTGTACAGATAGGTTATTTGAAAGTTGGAAACTGCTTTGTTGTTTCTCTTAGGAAGTTAATTTTATCCATTTTCTAGATCATTCCAAGTAACTTTATTCCTTTTGCAATACTTTTTATATATTCAAGGTCTACTTTTAATATTTGTCTCTTTCCTTCGCCACATGGTAAATCAGTAACTCACTATAAATTGAAATGTGGGGTGGTGTTTTGGAGTTTTTTTTTTTTTTTCAGTTACTAAAAAAAGTTCCATATGTCTTTTCTAGGCTTGGAATAGGTTTACTGCTACATAATTGGTGCTATTGCAGACAGACACCACCTCAGCTGATAGCACAGTTGGGTCAATCCTTAAGGAGCTCCCTGTTGGGCTGGTTATTGCTCTGTTTGGGGACACATTTAGATTTGAAGTTACTCCCTTCCACAGGCTGTCTCTATCATGGGATTAGAGCACAGCTGTTACCACAAAACCTGTTGAAAATTGAGAGTGGTTAAGTCAGATGCCTGATCACCAGTTTGGCTTTTCACTAAATTGGCCAATGTTTTTGCTTCAAATACAGTTTTAAATATCAGTTGCGCCTGTATTTACCTCCTTTCTTTTATTCGTGTTTTTGTTTGTTGTATTTTCTAATGTTTCTAATGTTTTCTAATGTATTTCTAACATTTCTAATGTATTTAACATTTTCTAATGTTTCTAATGTATTTTCTAATCTAATAACTGTTTTATTTATGAATCTTCATTTTAAAATATCTCTTAAAGCTATTACCTAGGTTTCAAATCAAAGTCAGATATGTAGTTTTATTTACTGCCTCTTCTCGGGGTATTTATGTTTGTTTTGACATTTGATTCATATGATGCAGTTTTCTTTTTGAAAATTTTTTTTAAAGTTCTATGTAAGTTAACTTCCTTTCAGTTCTATGGTATTAAAATATGTTAATATAATATATAATTTACTTCACTGATTGTGTGATATATCAACATATACTGTTATGTAATATATTAAATAATATCTGCTCTCTTCCTATTTTAATACCACCTTTTCCTACTGTGATGGCCAAGATGTTTTCCAAGTCTTGCAGACATTGTTTATCATTCATTCACTTATATACATCTAGATGTGTATATATGAATACATATATATGAACATATACACACATTTCACAGTTGTTTGTTGACAGCCAGCTTTGTGCAAAGAAATGTGCTAAGCAAAAGGGATACAAATACAAATAGCTTTATTTCCTTGATAGTCACTCCATTTTAACAGGAGGCCTTGAGAAGTAGTTCTACCACTTTGGTGACTAAACCCAGTGGAACAATACTGATGGTACCGATCTCAAGTTAAATAGGCAAAATCATGGAGGAAGGTTTCAGGAAGGTAGATCCTCAGATCATTCCTCTGTGGTAAACTGCCTATACTACCTATAAGCAGAGCCATTGGGGGTGGTTCATTTATGAAGGACATTTTTCTTGCCACTGTTTCAGTGAATGTTAATCAAAACAAAAATATTACACTAGATTTTTAAAATCTTTTTAATGTTAACACTTTTCTACCTCTTGTGTTCTAGTGTGTGAATTATTGAATATTTAGACATTGATCTTTCTTTTAGAACAAAAGATGGGATACATTTTTTTCAATCCATACAGATTCAAAAGTAAATTCTTACTTCCATTGAGTTCTTCCATATCATGCCTCACATTGTTTATTTAAGAGACATTTCTTCTTTTTTTTTAATTTAATTTTTTTCAGTGTTCCAAGATTCATTCTTTATGCATCACACCCAGTGCTTCATGCAATATGTGCCCTCCTTAATACCCACCAGGCTCATCCAAACCCCCTCCAAAAACCCTCAGTTTGTTTCTCACAGTCCACAGTCTCTCATGGTTTATCTCCCCCTCCGATTCCCCCCAACTCACTTCTCCTCTCCTTCTCCCAATATCCTCCATGTTATTCCTTATGCTCCACAAGTAAGTGAAACCATATGATTATTCACACTCAGCTTGACTTATTTCACTCAGCATAATCAACCATGTTGATACAAAAGTTGGGTATTCATCCTTTCCAATGGAGGCAGAATATTCCATTGTATATATGGATGATATCTTCTTTATCTATTTATCTCTTGAAGGGCATCTTGGCTCTTTCCACAGTTTGGCAATGATGGCCATTGCTTCCATGAACATTGGGGTACAGATGGCCCTTCTTTTCACTCCATCTGTATCTTTGGGGTAAATACCCAGTAGTGCAATGGAGGGGTCATAGGGTAGCTCTATTTTTAATTTCTTAAGGAACCTCACCCTGTTTTCCAAAGTGGCTGCACCAACTTGCATTCCCACCAACAGTGTAGGCGGGTTCCCCTTTCTCCACATCCTCTCCAACACTTGTTGTTTACTGTCTTGTTCATTTTGGCCATTCTAACTGGCATAAGGTATCTCAGTGTGGTTTTGATTTGAATCTCCCTGATGGCTAATGATGGTGAACATTTTTTCATGTGTCTGTTAGCCATTTTTATGTTTTCTTTGGAGAAGTGTCTGTTCATGTGTTCTGACCATTTTTTGACATGATTGTCTGTTTTTTGTGTGTTGAGTTTGAGGAGTTCTTTATAGATCTTGGATATCAGCCCTTTATCTGTAGTGTCATTTGCGAATATCTTCTCCCATTCTGTGGGTTGCCTCTTTGTTTTGTTGACTGTTTCCTTTGCTGTGCAAAAGCTTTTGATCTTGATGAAGTCCCAAAAGTTCATTTCTTTCCCATGCGCTGGGGAAAGAGATAAGACAAGGGTCTCACTCTCCAGGAGCTCATAGGCAGAGAGGGAGAGACAGGTAAACAGACCACTGTAATGTATGGCAATAAGTCTCTGAAGGAAGGTTCTGCTAAGGACTTTGAATGGTTGGAAATAAGGCAACACAGGAAGTGAATGATCAAGAAAGACTGTAGAAGAGTAAAAGCCTCAACTGGCTCCTGAAGCCTAACTGGGGAGTAGCCAGTTAAAGAGGTAGAAGTCAAGGTGCTCCAGTCAGAGAGATTAGCATGTATGATAGCACAAAATCATGAGAGTTACCATGTCTGAGAAACTGTAGGTTGAACACACTATGATTTGGAGAGGTAGTCAGAGACAAGATCCAGCTGGGAATTGTATGCCATGTAAAAAATCTGGATTTTATTTCGAAAGTTAAGGGATATCTGAAGGATTGGAATATCATAGATCTGCAATTTAGAAAGATTGCTCCAGGGTGAAGGTGGAATGGACAAGGAGACAGAAAAGAGGCTGCTCTTACAGAAGAGACATAGGAGAGACATAGACAAGCATCCTCTGATGGGGTTGGGGTTGAGGGTAAGGAACCAGAGTTCACAGTTTTTAGGTTGTGGAATATTCAGAACTTGGCAAGAGATTAGTAAAGGAGACACTGAAGACTAGATAGGGACGTGCAGGTTTCTGCAACTGGATAATTGGATGTATGATGAGACCTACATGGAAAGAATATAAGAAGAGAAAATATAAGACCTACATGGAGAGAACATAAGAAGAATATAGAGGCACGAAGGGAGAAAGCTGATGAGTTTGGCTTTTATGTGTTAGATTTGAGATGGCTGTGAGATAACAAGGTGAAATATATTGGGTAGCTGGATAAATGGGTCTCAAATTCTGGAGAAAAGCCTGAAATGTAATTATAGCCTTGATCAGCATTCATTGTTGGAAGTTATGTAAGAATGAGATCACCAGGGAGAAGATATTACAATAAGAAGAAGGCTGAGGATAGATAAAACACTGGAGAATATCTATTTATAAGAAAACTGCAGAGGAAGAAGAATAAAGGAGATTGATACTGCGTGGCCAGAAATAGTGGATGAAACCTGAAAGAGGATATTATCCCAGATACTGACAGAAGAGAAATTTCAAAAAAGAATTGGTCAGCATTGTCAATTGTGGAAGAAATGAAGTAATGTAAGACCTTTATGGTATCAGTTCCTGGGATGGAAGTAAAAAGAAGAAAGCAGCGGGGCAGTGTCTGATAGACTTAAGAAGAGGAAAACCCTAAAAGAGCCAACAGATACTCATTGGAAAATATAGCAGGCCAGTTGGCAAACACTAGCTGAAACTGGAAGGAATTTTGTGCATCCCAAAGGTAGGTAAGTACAAAAGGTTCACCATAAGAAGAACCGAATAAGCTGGAGTGGTATAGCTTTTATGAACTCTTAAAACTGACCTTTGTGAGACTTCTTTCTAGGACATGGTCCTTTGGTGCTGGGAGTGGAAATAAGCAGAATAGGGGCACCAGAGATGAAAGGAAAAGAAAGTCCGTGGCAGAGAAGAATGCAGCCCCCCAAAATTGCAGAAAGCAATCTGCTATAGTTTTGAATATTACACAAAAACAACAGAAAATGCAATTCTGTGAAGTTAAATCTATGCTGACCCTATCTCATCCAAACAGTTCAAGAAAGCTAATTTCACATAAAAATGAATAATACACAAAGTTATAATAAGAAACAAGAGGAAAAGAGTTGAGTAATATCTACAAAAAATGAAAACATGCTTACAAGATAAGTCAAATACTGTAACATACTCTTTCAAAACAAGTTAAAAGACATTAAGAAATGCTATCACAAGTGAAAGAACAACAAAAACCAGAATTAGAAATTCAGGTGTGAGGTAACATAACTCAGCAAGGGATTGGAAGTAAAAGAAAAAGTCCTTCAACAGATGAATGGATAGAGAAGCCGTGGTCCATGTACACACTGGAATATTACTCAGCTACTTGAAGGGATGAATACCCAACTTTTACATCAATATGGATGGGACTGGAGGAGATCATGATAAGTGAAGTAAGACCGGCAGAGAAAGTCAATTATCGTATGGTTTCACTTATTTGTGGAACATAAGGAATAGCATGGAGGACATTCAGAGAAGGAAGGGGAAAATGAGGGGAGGGGGGAAAAGAATCATGAGAGACTGTGAACTCCAGGAAACAAACTGAGGGTTTTGGATGTGGGGAGGGTGAAGGGGATCGGTGACCCCAGTAATGGATATTAAGGAGGGCACAGATTGCATGGAGTACTAGGTGTTACATGCAACCAATGAATCATGGAACACCACATCAAAAACTAATGATGTACTACTATATGGTGACTAGCATAATATAATAAAAGAAAGAAAAAAAATCATTCTAAAAAATGGATTAAACTAGAAGGAACATGAGTCCAAATAACACCATAAGAGAAATTGAAGGTGGAAAAGAAGAAAACTTTAAAAATTGAAGTAAATGGCAAAAAATTTTTAAGCAATTTGTGAGAAGTGACATATTAAAGATAGGCAGAGAAGATCCAACATTCAGATAATAGAAGTCAATGAAGAAAAAAATAGAGCAAGTGAACAGAATGTTTAATAAAAACTATTACTGAAGAAAACTTTTCAGCAACTAAAAGAAAAGCTGTACGTTGAAAGAATATAATGTGTGTTTAAGAATATAGACTCAGAACAGCCATTACTGAGGCATTTTCCTAACCAGGGAAAATTAGATTTGCATTAGACTTTTTGATAACAATACCAGAAGAAAATAGAGCTATATATTTAAGGTACTCCCAAGAAAGTATGAACCAAGAATTTTCTAACTTTCAAGTATAAACAACGAACTTACTCATATGTATGAGGTCAGAGAATTTATTTCCTAAGAATACATCCTATAGAATCTACTTAAGAATGAGTTGAGTTTTTTTTTAGATTTTTTTTTTAAATTTATTCATTTGACAGAGATCACAAGTAGGCAGAGAGGCAGGCAGAGAGAGAAGAGGAAGCAGGCTCACCGCTGAGCAGAGAGCCCGATGCGGGGCTCGATCCCAGGACACTGGGATCATGACCTGAGCCGAAGGCAGAGGCTTTAACCCACTGAGCCACCCAGGCGCTCCAAGAATGAGTTTTTGACTACCAAAATGACTAGAGAAACATCAACTAGTGTATTTTTTGCTACTAGGGTGTCATTTATTGATCTTGGGATCTTTTAGAAGACAAAGCAAGAAAATATATATGTGTTATACTATATAATATATGTATATGTATATATACACATGAGGAAACATATGTATATACTAACCAATGTATATGCACATACTTATAAATATATGTAGCCATCTCTCTCTTTGTTAAGCTAAGCATGACTGTAATGATGTCTCTAACTCTCATCCATTACGACATGGATCATTCTAGATCCCCATCCTGAGTTATCTGTAAAATTACCACTCAAGAGTGAGAACAGTGGATGGCTCACACCATACACAACCTGTTTACTTAATTATTTAATTTTAGCATAAATGTACAGCAGTTTAGGATTGTTAACCCATACCCCTGTGAGAAACAACTTTATCAATAAGAGCACAGTTCTTCTTCTTCTTTTTTTTTTTTTTTTATTAAGATTCTATTTATTTGACAGAGCACAAGGAGGGGAAGCAGCAGGTAGAGGGACAGGGAGAAGCAGGCTCCCCATGGAGCAAGGAGCCCAATGTGGGACTTGATCCCAGGACTCTGGGATCATAACCCCAGCTGAAGGTAGACGCCTAACCAACTGAGTAACCAGGGTGTCCTGAGAGCACAGTTTTTGTTTTTTTAATGTTCAATTAGCTAACATATATCATTAGTTTTTGATGTAGTGTTTAACGATTCATTAGTTGCATTTGAGGGCACAGTTCTTAATATGCAGTTCCTTTTGCTTTCGTCTTATAGATTTTACTTGTCTTTGTTTTTGTTTCTTTTAAGATTTTATTTATTTATTTGAGAGAGGGAGCGGGGGGGGGGGGGGGGGGGGCTAGGGGGTAAAGGGCAGTAGGAGAGGGAGAAGCAGACTCTCTGCTGACCAGGAAGCCTGATGTGGGGCTCTATCTCAGGACTCTGGGATCATGACTTGAGCTGAAGGCAGGCACTTAACTGGCTGAGCCACCAGGTGCCCCACACTAGACTCATTTTCGAAGTTACTTAGGTCAGCACATTTTTTCCTCCATCCCATCAGTAAAATTTTTTCATACATTTGTGATTCAGTTAAATTCTCTTTTAACAGTCTGCATTGCTTCTTGGGATCCCCCTGTCTTCTAAATGATTTTTTTTTTTAACTTGTGTTACGTTTTATTTTTGTGCTGTAAAATTCTTTTGGTTTTCACAAATGTATAATATCATCTATCTATTGTTTCAGTATTATACAGGATAATTTCACTGCCTAATAAATTCCCTGTGCTTAACCTAATCTTCCCCTCTTCCTCCAAACGTCTGGTAATCATGGATCTTTTTACTGTCTCTATAGTTTTGCATTTTCTAGAATGTCATATAATTAGAATCATATAGTAGGTAGCCATTTCATACAGGTTCTTTTCATTTGGCATTTCACATTTAAGTTTCATCCATGCCCTTCTTTGGGTTGATAGCTTCTTTTAATCACTTAATATTACATTGATAGTTGTATCACAACTTATTTATTCCTTCATCTATTGAAGGACATTTTGATTGCTTCTGGTGCTTGGCAGTTAAGGATAAAGCTGCCATAAACATTCATGTGCATGTTTTCAGATCAGTTGTGTAAAAGCATATGAACATGATTACTGGTAAGATTTGGTAAAAATTTAGCTGTGTAAGGTTTTAGGAATCTGTCTTCCAAAGTAGTTGTACCATTTGCGTTACCACCAGCAATGAATGAGAGTTCCTGTTTCTGCGTCCCCACCAGCATTTATTTAGTATTGTCAATTTTAAAATTTTTTTAAATTTTAAAGTTTTAGTCATTCTAATAAAGCAGCATTCTAATGCTGTCTTATTGTTATTTTAATTTGTAATTCCCTGATGACAATATTTTTTCACAAGCTTTTTGCCATGTCTCTATTTTCCTGAGCAAGGTATATGTTTAAGTATTTTGTCCACTTTTTAATTGGGTTGTTGTTTCTTTATTGTTGAATGTTAAAAGTTTTTTTAAAAAATTTAGATATAACTCTTTTACCAAATATGTGATTTACAAATATGTTCTCCCATTCTGTGGCTTGTCTTTTCATTTCTTAAGTTTCTGCCACAAAACAGAAGGGGTTTTAATTTTAATAAAGACCAGCTTACCAGGTTTTTGTAATGCATTATGCTTTTGGTGTTGTATCTAAAAAGTCACCAAATCAGATGTCAATCTAGATCTTCTCTGTTTTGTTAACAAAATTTTTTTATGGCTTTATGTGTTACATTTAGGTCTATTATCTTAAGTAAAAATTATTTTGAGTTAATTTTTGTGAGAGGTGTAAGGTGTATGTCTAAGTTCTTTTTTTTTCTTTTTTCTTTTCTTTTTGTATATTCATTTCCAGTTGTTCCAGCATCATTTGTTGAAAAGATTATCCTTTCCTCATTTAATTACCTTTGATCCTTTGTCAGTCAGTAATCACTGGACTATATTTGTATGAGTCTGTTTCAGGGCTCTCTGCTCTGTTCCATTGAGATACGTGTCTATTCTTTTACTAATACCATACTGTCTTCCTTACTGTAGCTTTACAGTAAGTCTTGAAATTGGGTAGTGTGTCTGTTCTTCACTATTTGTGTAGCTATTCTAGGTCTTTTGCCTTTTTATATAAACTTCAGAATCCAGTAGATTATAGAATCTATCTATATCTATAAAATAGATTTCTTATTGGCATTACATTGAATCTGTACATCAAGATGAAAAGAATTGACATGTTAGTGGTATTGAATCTTCTAATCCATGGAGTATTTCTACATTTATTTAGATCTTCCTTGTTTTTTCATCAGTTTAGTATTTTAGTGTTTTAGGCATATAGATCCGGTATGTATTTTGTTAGATTTATATCTAAGTATTTTCTATTTTTTCTGTACTGGTGTAATTTTTTTTTTAATTTCAAATTTTAGTAGTTTATTGCTGGCATATAGAAGAGGAGTTGACTTTTGTTATATTAGCCTTATGTCCTACAACCTTGCTAAACTCCCTTATTTAGTTCTAAAAGGACTTTTCTTTTGTGGATTATTTTTCTAGATTCCTTTGATTTTCTGTATAGACAGTTGTGACAGCTACAAATAAGAATGGTTTTATTTTTTTCCTTTCTGATCTTCATGCCTTTTATTTCTTTTCGTTATATTATTACATTGACTAGAATTTCCAGTACCATGCTGCATCAGAGTGATGAAAGTAGACATCCTTGCTTTGTTCACAGTGTAAGGGAAAAACATTAAGTTTTTCACCTCTAAGTATAAAATCAACTATAGGTTTCTTATAAATGTTCTTTTTTAAATTGAAGAAATTTCCCTGTGTTGCAACTTTTCTGATAATTTTTTTTATTAGAAATTAGAGTGGAATTTACCAAAATGCTTTTTCTACATTAACTGATAATATGATCATGTGATTTTTCTTCTTTAGTCTGTTATTATTTCAGACATTGAACCACCTTTACATTTCTGGAGTTAAGTCCCACTAAGTCATGGTGTATAATGCTGTTAAAATATTGCTGAATTTTGGGAAGGGGGCCAAGATGGCAGAGGAGAAGGGGACCCTATTTCAAATGGTCTCCTGAATTGAGCTGGATATATACCAGACTGAACACCCACGAAATCAGCCCGAGATGTAAAAAGATATATCAGGATCTATACCAACAGAGTATCTCCAGCAGCTGGTTTTGAGGTATGAAGTGGGGAGTCGCCATAAGTGCTGGCACCAGATAGGTGAAATAACACAGGAGTACAAAGGCATCTTGCCCTGGGGACCAGGCAAGACTCACAGACCAGTAGCCACAGGTAAAGAACTTTAGGGCAGCCCAGGAGCTGCAGGGGCATGCCTGCAAACTGGGGGCAGTTGGCAATTTTAGAAGCAGAAAGGGCAGGGGAGGGGAGGAAGCGAGGGCTGGGAGTACTGCTGTGAGGTGCACAACTCAGGACGCTGGGGTTTTTAACGGAATCAATGTGGCCTGGGGGACTTTCTGGAGACTAGACTGAGATCTCTCTGTTCTGAGACAGAGGATTGGATATAGTCAGTTTTGCTCTGACTCTTGGAAGAGACATAGAATGCTACCAGGGAAAACCGCCAGGGAACAGAAGTCCCCCAAAACCGGTTTTCACTGAGCCCATCCCCCACTACAGGGGGGTAGGGCAACTCTACCCAAATAGGGTTTCCTGAATAATAGTGCGGCAGGCCCCTCCCCCAGAAGACAGGCTGAAAGAACCAAGAGACTGACAACAGTAAGGTCTGTATAAAACAGGTGCATCTTGCTTGGGTTTGGTCAATAGTTTAGACTCTGTTTCTTCAACCACCTCTCGCCAGAATGACTAGGAGGAGGAACCCCCAACCGACGAAGAATTAAGAGACTGTGACCTCTGCCATAGAACTAATGGCTATGGATATAAGCAAGATGTTGGAAATAGACTTCAGGGTAACAGTTATGCCAACAATACCTAGGTTGGAGAAAATCATTAATGGCAGCATAGATTCTCTAAGGGCAGAAGTGAGAGCTGATCTTGCAGAACTTAAAAATGCTATCAATGAGATCCAATCTAATTTCGATACTCTGACAGCTAGGGTAAATGCAGTACAAATTAGTGATCTAGAGACAGACTGATAGAAAAGAAGGATCAGGATGAATGAATAAGGAAGATGTGGTCCACATACACTATGGAGTATTATGTCTCCATCAGAAAGGATGATGTATCCTTTGATACAACTTTTGTATCAACATGGACAGGACTGGAAGAGATGATGCTGAGTGAAATAGTCAAGCAGAGAAAGAGTCAATTATCATATGGTTTCACTTATTTGTGGAGCAGAACACAGAGGACATGGGGAGATGGAGAGGAAAAGGGAGTTGAGGGGGAGATGAACCATGAGAGAGTATGGACTCTGAAAAACAACCTGAGGGTTTTGAAGGGGGGCAGGGGTGAAAGGTTGGGGGAGCCAGGTGGTGAGTATTATGGAGGGCACGCACTGCATGGAGCACTGGGTGTGGTGCAAAAACAATGAATTCTGTTAAGCTGAAAAGAAATTAAAAAAAGAAAGAAAGAAAGAAAAGAAGGATCAGGAGGAGGCCTGGAACAAACAGCTTAGAATCCATGAAAACAGAATTAGTGAAATAAATGACACCATGAAACTTCCAATGTCAGAATTATTGAGATCCTTGAGGGGGTGGAGAGAGAGAGAGAGAGGACTAGAAGATATATTTAAGCAAATCCTAGCTAAGAACTTCCTTAATCTGGGGAATGAACAAGTAATTCATGTCCCAGAGGCAGAGAGGACACCCCCCAAGATCATGACTGCCAGGCATGTAATAGTGAAACTTGTGAGTCTTAAAAACAGGGAAAACCAGGGGAAGAGATTCCTTACATACAGAGGGAGGAACATCAGAATAATGTCAGACGTGTCCACAGAAATCTGGCAAGCCAGAAAGGGCTGGCAAGACATATTCAGGGTACTAAATGAGAAGAACATGCAGCCAAGAATACTTGATCCAGCAAGGCTGTCATTTTGAATGGATTAAGGGATTAAGAGCTTCCAGGACCAGCAGAGACTGAAAGAATATGTGATGACTAAGCTGGCTCTGCAAGAAATATTAAGGAGGGCTTCCATAAAAGGAGAAAGTCCCCGAGAGTGATATAGAACTGAAATATACAGAGACAATCTATAGAAACAAGGACCTCACAGGCAACATGACAGTAAAATTATATCTTTCAATAATCATTCTCAATGTGAATGGCCTAAATGCTCCCATAAAAAGGCACAGGGTTGCAGATTGAATAAAAAGACAGGACCCATCCCTATGCTGTCTATAAGAGACTCATACATCCAGACTGAAAGTGAAGGGTAGGATAACCATCCTTCATGCCAATGGACCACAAAAGAAAGCTGGGGTAACAATTCTCATATCAGGCAAATTATATTTTAAGCTACAGACTGTAGTCAGAGATACAGAATGGCACTATATCATTCTTTTTTTTTTTTTAAGATTTTACTCATTTATCAGAGGGAGAGGGGGAGAGAGCGAGCACAGGCAGACAGAATGGCAGGCAGATGGAGAAGCAGGCTCCCTGCTGAGCCAAGGAGCCCAATGTGGGACTTGATCCCAGGACACTGGGATCATGACCTGAGCCAAAGGCAGCTGCCCAACCAACTGAGCCACCCAGGCGTCCCGGCACTATATCATTCTTAAAGAGTCTATTCAGCAAGAAGATCTAACAGTTGTAAATATCTATGCTCCCAATATGGGAGCAGCCAACTGCATAAGCCAACTGTTAGTCAAAATAAAGAGACATGTTGATAAGAATACATTAATCATAGGGGACCTAAACACTCCACTCTCAACTCTATTTCATCTAAGCAGAAAATCAACAAAGAAACAAGAGCTTTGAATGACACACTAGACCAGATGGACCTCACAGATAAATACAGAACATTCTACTCTAAAACAACAGAATACTCATTCTTCTCAAGTGCACATGGAACTTTCTCCAGAATAGACCACATACTGGATCACAAATCAGGTCTCTACTGATACCAAAAGATTGAGATTATTCCCTGAATATTCTCAGATCACCGTGCTTTGAAATTGGAACTTAATCACAAGAAAAGTTTGGAAGAAATTCAAACACTTGGAAGCTAAAGACCACCCTGCTAAAGAATGTTTGAGTCAACCAGGAAGTGAAAGAACTTAAACAATTCATGGGAACCAACAAGAATGAAAACACATTGGCCCAAAACCTATGGGATATAGCAAAGGTGGTCATAAGGGAGAAATATGTAGCCACCCAAGCCTTACTAAAAAAAAAAAAAAAAAAGAAGAAAAGAAAAAAGAAACAAAAGAAAAATCCCAAATACACAAACTCTCTTTATACCTTAAAGAACTGGAGAATCAACAACAAATTAAGCCTAACCCTTGCATGAGAAGGGAAATAATTAAGATTAGAGGAGAGATCAATGAATTAGAAACCAGAAATACAGTAGAACACATCAATGAAACTAGAAGCTGGTTCTTTGAAAGAATAAGATTGATGAACCACTGGCCAGACTTATCCAAAAGAAAAAAGAAAGGGCCCAGATTAATAAAATTATGAATGAAAGGGGGGAGATCATGACAAACATCAAGGAAATAGGAATAATCATCAGAAATTATTATCAATAGCTGTATGCCAATAAGTAACCTGGAAGAAATGGATGCATTCCTAGAAAGCTATAAATTTCCAAGACTGAAACAGGAAGAAATTGACAACCTGAGTAGACCAATAACTAGTAATGAGATTGAAGGTTTTTGAATTGATCAAAAACCTCCCCAAAAACAAGAGTGCAGGACCTGACAGATTCCCTGGGGAATTCTACCAAACATTCAAAGAAGAAATAATACCTATTCTCCTGAAGCTGTTTCAAAAGACTTCCAGACTCTTTCTGTGAAGCCAGCATTACCTTGATCCCCAATCAGGCAAAGACCACATGAAAAAGAACTTGAATATAGATGCCAAGATTCTCAAGAAGATACTAGCTAATAGGATCCAACAGTACTTTAAAAAGATTATCACCTATGACAAGGTGGGAATTATCCCTGGGATGCCAGGGTGGTTCAACATTTGCAAATCAGTCAGTGTGATAGACAAATGAATAAGAGAAGAGAAAAGAACTGCATGGTCCTCTCAATTGATGCAGAAAAAGCATTTGACAAAATACAACATCCTTTCCTAATTAAAATTCTTCAGAGTATAGGGATAGAGGGATCATTCCTCAATTTCATAAAATCCATCTATGAAAAACCCACAGGAAATGCCATTCTCAATGGGGAGAAACTGAGAGCCTTTCTCTTAAGATCAGGAACACAATAAGGATGCCCACTCTTGCCACTATTGTTCAACATAGTACTAGAAGTCCTAGCAACAGCAGTCAGACAACGAAAAGAAAAAGGTATTCAGATTGGTAAAGAAGAAGTCACATTCTCTTCACAGATGACATGATACTTTATGTGGACAATCCAAAAGACTCCACCCCCAAATTACTAGAACTCATTCAGCAATTCAGTAACGTAACAGGATACAAAATCAATGCACGGAAATCTTCTGCTCTCTTATACACTAACAATGAAACTGTAGAAAGAGAAATTAGAGAATTGACTCCATTTACAATACCACCAAAATCCATAAGATACCTTGGAATAAGCCTAACCAAAGAGGCAAAGGATCTATACTCTAGGCACTACAGAACATTTATGAAAGAAATTGAAGAAGACCACAAAAAGATGGAAAAACATTCCATGCTCATGGATCAGAAGAATAAACATTGTTAAAATGTCTATGCTGCCCAGAACAATCTATACTTTCAATGCCATCCTGACCAAAATGCCATCGGCATTTTTCAAAGTGCTGGATCAAACAATCCTAAAATCTGTATGGAACCAGAAAAGACCCTAAATAGCCAAGAAAATGTTGAAAAAGAAAAACAAAACTGGGGACATCATATTGCCTGATATCAAGCTATATTACAAATCTGTGATCACCAAGACAGCATGGTACTGGTACAAAAACAGACACATAGACCAATGGAACAGAGTAGAGATCCCAGATATGGAACCTCAAATTTATGGTCAAATAATCTTTGACAAATCAGGAAAAAAAAAAAAATCCAGTGGAAAAAAAGACAGTCTCTTCAATAAATGGTGCCAGGAAAATTGGACCGCTATATACAGAAGAATGAAACTTGACCATTCCCCTTACACCATACACAAAGATAAAGTCAAAATTGATGAAAGACCTCAATATGAAACAGGAGTCCATCCTAGAGGAGAACATCAGCCACAGAAACTTCTTTTAAGACACGTCTCCAAAGGCAAAGCAAACAAAAGTGAAAATGAACTTTTGGGACTTCATCAAGATCCACAAAGCTTCTGCACAGCAAAGGAAACAGTCCACAAAACAAAGAGGCAGCCCACAGAATGGGAGAAGATATTCGCAAATGACACTACAGACAAAGGGCTGATATCCAAGATCTATAAAGAACTTCTCAAACTCAACACCCAAAAAACAAGTCAAAAAATGGTCAGAAGGCATGAACAGACACTTTTCCAAAGAAGACATACAAATAGCTAACAGACACATGAAAAAATGTTCATTTTTACTCAACTCTTTGTTGAGTAAAACAAAGGAAGATTCAAATCAAAACCACAATAAGATACCACCTTATACCAGTTAGAATGGCCAAAATTAACAAGACAGTAAACAAGTGTTGGAGAGGATGTGAAGAAAGGAGAATGCTCTTACACTATTGGTGGGAATGCAAGTTGGTATAGCAAAATTGAAAAACAGTGTAGAGGTTCCTCAAAAAATTAAAAATAGAGCTACCCTATAACCTGGCAATTGCATTACTGGGTATTTACCCCAAAGACACAGATGTAGTGAAAAGAAGGGCCATATGCACCCCAGTGTTCATGCAGAAATGTCCACAAGAGTCAAACTGTGGAAAGAGCAGAGTTGCCTTTCAACAGACAAATGGAAAAAGAAGATGTGGTCCACATATACAATGGAAAATTACTTAGCCATTAGAAATGATGAATACCCAACTTTTATATCAACATGGATGGGACTGGAGATTATGCTAAATGAAGTAAGTCAAGCAGAGAAAGTCAATAATCATATGGGTTCACTTACTTGTGGAACATAAGGAATAGCATGGAGGACATTAGGAGAAAGAAGAGAAAAATGAAGGGGAAAAAAGAAGGAAAAATGAAGGTGGAGATGAACCATGAGAGACTATGGACCCTGAGAAACAAACTGAGCAATTTAGAGGGGAGGGCATTGGGGAGGTTGGATTGGCCCAATAATGGGTATTAAGGAGGAAATGTATCGCATGGAGCACTGGGTGTTATACACAAACAATGAATCTTGGAACACTACATCAAAAACTAATGACATTGTATGGTGACGAACATAACAAATAAGTAAATAAATAAGAATTATGTTGCATCCAGAGGGAAACAAAAACCAATAAAAAAGAAAAAATAAAATTTTCAAGTTTATTTTCATAAATAAATAAATGAAATATTACTGAATTCTATTTGCAAATTTCTTAAGGTTTTTGCATTCATATTCATGAGGGTTGTATTGTCTTTGTATGGTTTTGGTTTTTAATACTAGTTTTATGAGATGAATTGAGGCTCAGTTTCACAACCCTGACCTGAGCTGAAATCAAGAGTTGGACACTTAACCAACTGACCTATCCAGGTGTGCCCATCCTCTTTTATTTTCTGGAAGAGACCTTGTAAAATTGGTATTCTTTTTGTTGTTAAGGTGGTTCTTATTAAGATGATTTTTTCCACCTTTACTGATGGTTTATTTATAGTTGACGTATAACATTGTGTAAAGTCAAGGCATAGAGCGATGATTAGATACCTAGATAGTGAAGTGTTTACCACAATAAGTTTAGTTAACACATCTTTAATCTCATTTTTTGTTGTTTTGATGAGACTGTTTAAAATCTATTGTCATAGGCACTTTTGCTTACAGCACAATATTGCTAACTATAGTCACCACGGTATACATTAGATATCCAGAACTTACTTCAAACTAGAATTTAGTACCCTTTGACCAGTATCTCTCTATTTCCCATGCCCCTTTCCCCTGGCAACTACCATTCTATGAATTTGGCTTTCTTTAGATTCCACATATAAGTGTTATCACACAGTATTTGTTTCTCTGTCTGACTTCTCTCTTTCTCTTTCTTTCTGTATTTAAAGTATGATTGACACAATGTTACATTACTTTCAGGTGTACAACATAGTGATTTATATACACTGTGCTCCCAAGTGTAACTACCACTGGTGTTAATTTTTTAAATGTTTAGTAGAATTCCAGTGACTTGGATAATTAGCACTTGGACTTGAAAAATTGCTTTTTAGATGTTTTTAAAAATCATAAATTCAATTTCCTTAATGGATATGGGCCTATTTACATGATCTATTTCATAGTAGGTTAGTTGTGGTAAACTTGATCCATTTCATCTAAATTGTCAAACTTATGAGTGTTCAGAGTACTCCCTTATTATTTGGTCTGTACAGTCTACAGTTTCTTTAATGATAATCTCCTATTTCATTCCTGACACAGTAATCAGAGTGTGTAATAAGAGGTAACAAGAGAGTATCTTCTCTCACTTGCTCAGTAACTCACTCATTCACTCGTCTGTCAGTCTTGATAGATTTTTCAATTTTTTTTTTCTTTTCAAAGGACCAGCACTTTGTGTCATTCACTTTTCTCTATTGTTTTTGTTTATAGTTTCATTTAATGTTGTTTTTGTCTTTATTCCCTTCTTCCCTTCCTTCTGCTTGCTTCTCAGTTTATATTGCTCTTCTTTCTGTAGGTTCTTGGGGTAGGAACTGAAACTATTTACTTGAAAATTTCTTCTTTCCTAATGTATGCATATTGTGTTATAAATGCCGCTTCACCATTGTTTTAGCTATGGCCCCCAAATTTTGATATGTTGTATTTTCATTTTTTTCTTTCAGTTCAATGCATTTTAAAATTCTTCCTTGATACATTTACTTTTACCATGAATTATATATGTGTGCTATTTAGTTTCCAAGTTTCCATTTTCCTGTTATCTTTATATTACTTATTTCTAGTTTGATTTTATTGTGATCAGAGGACACAGTTTGTATTATTTCAGTTCTTTTAGATTTGTTGGATTTTGCTTTATAGCCATGATGTGATCAATTTTGGTTTATATCCCTTGGCATGTGAAAAGAATGTGTATTCTGTTGGTGGAGTGTTCTGTTAAGTGTTAATTAGATCCTGTTGGTTGGTGGCATTGTTAAGTTTGTTATCTACATCTTTCCTAATTTCTGTCCAGTTCTATCAGTTGTTGAGAGAAGGATTTTGGTTTCCAACTATAATTATAGATTTGGATTTGTCTGGTTTTTTTTTTTTTTTTTCAGTTCTATCAAGTTTTGCTTCATATATTTTTCATCTCTCTTTGGTAAATGCTCTTTTAAGGTTACTGTATCTTCTCAGTGGACTGATCTTTTTTATTGTGACATAATGTTCATATCTCTCTCTCTCTCTCTCTCTCATAAGTTTTTTTGCTCTGACATCTATGCTATCTGGTGTTACTATAGGGATTTCTGTCTTTACAAAAAACACACATAAAATTGACCATCTTAAACATTTTTAACTGTATAGTTTGGTGGCATTAAGTACATTAACATTGTTGGGCTACAATCACCACCATCCATCTTCAGAACTTCTTGATTTATTTTGGTTAATGCTTGCATGATACATCTTTTTCTGTCCTCTACTTTCAGCCTGCTTATATTATATTTGAAATGTCTTGTAGGCAGCATATGCCTATACATTTCAAAATCCTCTATTTTCTAATTGCTATAACGAACCATTTATATTTAATATAATTATTGGTATATTAGGGCTTGCCTTTGCCATTTTATTTTTTTTGTTTCCTCTTTGTTCTCTTTATCCATTTTTATTTCCTTTTTACTGTCTCTCTTACTTTCTTTTTTAAAAGATTTATGTATTTTAGAGAGAGCATGTGGCAGAGGAGGGGCAGAGGAAGAGAGTCTTAAACAGACTCTGTGCTTGGAGTCCCGTGCAGGGTTCAGTCTCACAACCCTGAGATCATGACCTGAGCCAAAACCAAGAGTCGGTTACCTAACCCAATGTGGTACCAGGTGCTCCCCTTTCTAGTGCCTTTCTGTGGGTTATTTGAATTATTGTAGGATTCCATTTTTATTTCTTTATAGGGTTTTTTTTTAAGTATCTCTTTGCAAAAATCTCTTAGTGTTTGTTCTATGTACTATATTATATATCCATAACTTACCACCGTCTACTGACTAGCTTGAAGTGTAAAAACTATCTACCTGTATGTTTCTCTGCTCTCACCTATTTATAATTGCCTTAAGTATTCCCTCAGTGTCCATTTAGTGCCACATCGGACAGTGTTACAATTTTTGCATCAAGTGATCCAACATAATTTAGAAAACTTCGGAAGAAAGAAAGTCTGCTGACACAACCATATTTTTTCTTCCCTGATAGCCCAGGGGTCTTTATTATTATTATTATTATTATTATCTTTGTTTAAGAACTTCCTTTATTCTTCCATTGTTAACAGATTCTTTTTGTTTTTCTTTATCTGAGAATGACTTGGTTTCCCCCTTCATTCTTTAAATATATTTTTTAAAGATTTTATTTATTCACTTGACTGAGAGAGAGATCACAAGTAGGCGGAGAGGCAGGCAGAGAGAGCGGGGGAAGCAGGACCCCCTGGATCAGAGAGCCCAATGCAGGGCCCCATCCCAGGACCCCAAGACCATGACCCGAGCAGAAAGCAGAGGCCCAAACCACTGAGCCCCTTCAGACACCAGACACCCTTCCCCCTTCATTCTTGGTGGATTCTCTCACTGGATATAAAATTCTAGGTTGATAGTTCTTTTCTTTCAGCACTTGAGAATTGTACAGCTTCTTTCTGGTTTCAGATGAGAAATATGTACTTTAGATTGTTTTTCTCTGTAGGTAAAGTGCCATTTCTTTTACTTTAAGAGTTTTTTTCTTTGTTTTTATTTCTTGGAAGTGACTATGATTTGTTTTCATGTTGGATTTAATCCGGTTTGGAGTTCACTTGGCTTCTTTAATTTCTAGGCTTACGTCTTTTGCCAATCTTAGTAAGTTTTCAGCCATTATTTCTTCAAACAATTTTTTATTCCTACCATCTTAGCTCTTTTGAGATTCCGGTGATACAAATGTTAGATTCTTGTTACGGACCCACAGGTTTTTGAGGCTCTGTTTTTTTGTCAGTCTGTTTTCTTTGTTGTTTAGATTGGATAATATCTGTCATTCTGTCTTCTGGTTCATGGATTCTTTTCTTTACTACATTTTGCTGTTCAGTTCATCCATTGAGTTTGCATTTCAATTATATTTTTTAATCCTAAAATTTCCCTTTAGTTTTTCTTTATAACTTTTATTTCTTTGCTGCAACTTTATATTTTATCACTTGTTTCAAGTGTTTTGTTGCTTGTTTAAGAATTTTTATGATGCTATGGTGAGTGCTGTGAAGTGTGTAAACCTGGCGATTCACATACCTATACCCCGGGAGTTAAAATATATTATATGTTTATAAAAAATAAAAAATAAAAAAAAATTTTTATGATGGCTGCTTTAAAACTATTCTAACATCTCTGTCATCTGAATGTTGGCATCTGTTAATTGCCTTTTTTCCCACTCAGTTTAAGATCTTCATGGTTCTCAGTATGAAAAATAATTTTCTACTAAAATCTGTATACTTGGGGTATTATGTTAATGAAACTGAACTTAAATATTGTTTTAGTTGTTTTTTTTTAAGATTTTACTTATCTATTTATTTGACAGAGAGAAACACAGCACGAGAGGGAACACAAGCAGGGGCAGTGGGAGAAGGAGAAGCAGGCTTTCAGCTGAGCAGGGAGCCTGATTCGGGGCCTGATCCCAGGTCCCGGGGATCATGACCTGAGCCAAAGGCAGATGCTTAATGACTGAGCCACCGAGGTGTCCCTGTTTTAGTTTGTTTTATCTAACATTTCTCCAGTAGGGGAAAGAGCAGGCACTGCCTCCTTTGCATGGTGTAGATAGAAATCCAGGGTCTCTGCTTGGCCGCCAGCAATACCCAAGCAGAGGGATAAGGGGAACTCCTTGTTAACTTCTGGGAAGAGGTGCAAGTTCCAGCTCTCCACCAGGCCTCCAACAATGCCTTTCTGGATGGAAAGAGTAGGAATGCCTTGTTACCACTCCTGTGACATAATAAGGTAGAGGTAACCTCATTACTACTGAGCTATGTTAAGAGTCCTCACGTTCCTCTAGACCTCCTCTGACCCTATCTTAGAAAAGAAGAAGGACTTGTCATTTCTTCTGGTATGAGTGGGTGTGTTTACCTATCTGAGTATTCATATATTCATCATCAGTATTTTAAATGGTTTGCATAAGCTCTTGAGCATAAGGATATTAGATGCATGGAAAATTACCTGCTGAATTATATTAATTTGATTTATACCCTAGATCTGTTGCCTTTTTCTTACTGCTATTATTTAAAAATCATTTTTATATGCTGTGTTGGAATATTTTGCTATGGAACTTTAAAACATTTCAAGAAGTATGACATGGTTTGAGATCCTGGGTTTCTTAGCTACACAATTCTAAACTGATCATTAATATATTATCAAAATATATTGTTCACATTTTGATTATGGGTCCTATCATTTTCCTATGACATGAGGAATTTTTGTAACTGCACTTTGATTCCATGTTCTGGAAACTTCTAGCACTTATTTATTGCCCTCAAAAATCCCTCCTTTGGCTCAGTGGTTACATGTTAGTGGCACAAGTGTTTATACAGGTGATCTCTGAGTTGTTTTTGGAAAGAAGAAATGGTAAAATGTCTTCTATTTTTATGTTCCAACTTAAAATGATGTACACTTCACAAACTGAAGATATATTATTTAAAAATTATCCTAGTTTGTCAGTGGTTAATATTTCATTTGTTTTTAAGAAGTTAAAATCAAGGAATTGATACCGAGGACTCCTGTTTTAATTTAATCATTATAGCAAAACAACTGATGTAATTTGCTGGAGTTTCCCCAAGAGTCCTTGGACAAATGTTTACACAGAGAACAGGGTGGCATGACTAAATTGATAAATTCATAATAACTTTTGTATATTTAACAACTAAGCTGACAAATCAAAAGCCTAAACGTTGAATGCAATCCTTTCATCCTTTTTCAACCCCCACCACTGCCTTAAAAACCTTCAGTTTGATACTCTAGTGCTTAATTAATTAAAGAAGCATATTTAAATATAACAAAAGGGGATGTCCTATAAGTGAGAGGAGACCGGCCGAACGAACTGAATTGTTTCTTCTGTGGAAAAAAAGGGGGGAAGTTGTTTTGTTGTTGTTGTTGCTTAAATAACTTTCATTAGTGCTATCGTTGAGGACTAGCAATTCAAATAGTAATCTCTAATCCCATGACTGAAGGTTTCATGCTAAAGATAATACTTAGTATCAATAGGGCACATGTTTCCAGGTAGTTGTTTTCCCAGTCATGGTTCCTGAGCAAGCTCAGCCATCCACATTCTCTCATAGTCCTCCATTTGCACTGATGGTACATACGCAACATTTGTGAAAGCCCAGCCACAGCTGTGGTGCAGTGTGTGGCCATGAAATAATCCCCCTCAACTGTATTTTCTCCTCTCCCATCCCTGCTTCCTTTTCACATTGGAACCCGCAAGAATTCACTTGGCGGACGGACGTATTTTCTGCATGAACAGACTATAGTTAGGAAAAAAATACATCAACAAGATTTTTGAAAAACTGAACGTGTAGCCAAAACATCTCTTAATAGAAACTTAGTTTGGAAATGTATGAACATACTTGTTCCCATTACTAGCCACTTTATTTTGCTCTAATGGGTCAACCAGTTTAGAATCTGTAAGTATAAATTGTCTTTATATAATCTGGTGTCTGAGGATTTTTAATACTGAACCTAGGACTATGCCCCTTCCACTCGGGGTGCTTCAGCAGTGCTTATCAAGAGAATCATAGCTAGTACTCGCTGACAGTACTGAATAAGAAGAGTTATAAGAGGGATCTGGGATTTGCAATTTGATATTCTTGCCTCCAAGTTACTATAAATTGGACCTCCTCTTGAACTGAAATAAAATGTAAGGATGACACTTTGACACTAATAGTTATTATTTGCAAAAGTGAATGGAAATTACAGTAAACTCTGTTACCTGTCATGTTTGAGAAGGTAGGAGGTTATGATTAATAAGCTATTGTGACTTAAAGGTTTTATGCAGCATATGCATACCTGTACTCTAAACAAATTTCTAAATTTTATCTTTGTATCTTTAAATTTGTAAATGTTAATCTTTGGCCATTGTTTTTCCCCACTCCCACTATGGAATCCTTCCTTGCTCTCAGAGAATATTCCTTTTCCTTTTGCCCTAAGATGCCATCAAAACCTACTTTTTATTAAAGTTTTTATTTTAATCACCCAGTGCTCATTGCAGATGTACTCAATCCCCATCACCTATTTCACCCATTCCCCCATCCACCGCCCATCTGGTAACCAGCAGTTTGTTCTTTAGAGTTAAGAATCTGTTTCTTGATTTGTCTCCCTTTTTTTCCTCTTTGCTTGTTTGTTTTGTTTCTTAAATTTAATTTATGAGTGAAATCATATGGTATTCATCTTTCTCTAACTGACTACTTATTTCACTTAGTGTAATACTCTCTAGCTCAGCCTTGTCATTGCAAATGTCGATTTCATTCTGTTTTATGGCTGAATAATACTCCATTGTGTGTGTATATATACATGTAACATACGCACACACATATATATACACATATAAAGAAGATGTGTATCTATATCCATTTTATTCATTCATCAATTGATGGACACTGGGCTGCTTCCATAGTTCATCTATTATCCATTATAGATAAAGTTGCTGTAAACATAGGGGTGCATGTATCCCTTTGAGTTAGTGTTTTCATATTCTTTGAGTAAATAGCCAGTACGATGATTCCTGGATTGTAGGGTAGTTCTATTTTAACTTCCTGAGGAGCCTCCATAGTTTTCCAGAGTGGCTGAACCCATTTGCATTCCCACCAACAGTGAGAGAGGGTTCCCCTTTCTCTGCTTCCTCACTAGCAGCTGGTGTTTCTTGTGTTGTTGGTTTTAGCCATTCTGATGGGTATGAGGTGATATCTCACTGTAGTTTTGATTTACGTTTCCCTGATAAGTGATGGTGAGCATCTTTTCATGTCTTTTGGCCATCTGGATGTCTTTGGAGAAATGTCTGTTCATCTTTTCTGCCTGTTTTTAAATTGGATTATTTGGTTTGGGGGTTTTGAGTTTTATAAAAGTTCTTTATTTTAGATATAACCTCTGTTGGATATGTCACTTGCAAATATCCTCTTCCATTCAGTAGGTTGCCTTTTAGTTTTGTTGATTGTTTCCTTTGCTGTACAGAAGTTTTTATTTTGATGAAGTCCCAGTAATTATTTTTGCTTTTATTCAATTTCCTTCATCAGTGTTTTATTGTTTTCAGAGTATAGTTCTTTCACCTCTTTGATTAGGTTTATTCCTAGGTATTTTATTATTTTTGGTGTAATTATAAATGGGATTATTTTCTTAGTTTCTCTTTCTGCTGCTTCATTATTGGTATGTAGAAATGCAATAGATTTCTGTGGATTGATTTTGTATCCTGCAACTTTACTGAATTTGTGTATCAGTTCTAGCAGGTTTTTTTTTTTTTTTTAATGAAATCTTGTGGGCTTTCTATATATTGTATAATGTTATCTGCAAATAGTGAAAGTTTTAGTTCTTTCTTACCAATTTGGATGCCTTTTATTTCCCTCTGTTGTCTGATTGCTGTGGCTAGGTCTTCTAGTACTCTTGTTGAATAAAAGTGATAAAGTAGACATCTTTTTCTTGTTCTTGACCTTAGGGGAAAGGGATCTCAATTTTTCCCAATTGAGAATGATGTTAACTGTAGGCTTTTCATAGATGGCCTTTATTATGTTGACATATGTTCCCTGTAAACATACTTTGTTAAGGGTTTTTATCATGAGTGGATGTTGTACTTTGTCAAATGCTTTTTCGGCATCTGTTGAAATAATCATATGGTGGTTATCCTTTTTCACTGATAGGATGTACCACATTGATTTGCAAACATTGAACCATACTTGCAGCCCAGGAGTAAATCCCACTTAATCATGGTGAATGACTTTTTAAATATAATGTTGGATTGGGTTTGCTAGTATTTTATTGAGGATTTTTGAATCTATGTTCATTAGAGATATTGGCATGTAGTTCTCTTTTGTGATGTCCTTACCTGGTTTTGGTATCAAGGTGCTACTGGCCTCATAGAATGAATTTGGGGATTTTCCTTCCTTTTGTGTTTTCTGAAATAGTTTGAGAAGAATGGGTATTAACTCTTCTTTAAATGTTGGTAGAATTTGCCTCTGAAGTCATTTGGCCATGGACTTTTGTTTGTTGGGAATTTTTTGAATACTTGTTCAATTTATTTGCTGGTAATCAGTCTGTTCAAATTTTCTCTTTCTTCCTGTTTAAGTTTCGAAAGATTATATATATTTCTAGGAATTAATCCATTTCCTCTAGGTTGTCCAATTTGTTGACATAGTTTTTCATAATAATTCTGTTATAAATGTTTGCATTTCTGTGGTATTTGTTGTTAGTCTCCCCCAGCACCACCACCCCCGTGATTTTATTTATTTGGGTCCTCTCTCTTTTTTTTCTTGATAAAAGGAAATTAATCATTTCCTCTAGATTTTCCAGTTTGTTGACATAGTTTATCATAATAATTCTGTTATAAATGTTTGCATTTCTGTAGTATTTGTTGTTAGCCCCCCCCCCCACCCCCACCCCGCTTATTTTATTTATTTGGGTCCTCTCTCTTTTTTTTCTTGATAATCCTCTAGTCTGACCAGAGGTTTATCAATGTTATTATTATTATTTTTTAATCTTCAAAGAACCAGCTCCCGGTTTCATTAACCTGTTGTGGTTTTTTTTAGTTTCTATTTCATTTATTTCTCTTATGATCTTTATTATTTCCTTCTTTATGCTGGTTTTAGGTTTTGTTTGTTGTTCTTTTCCTAGTTTCTGTAAGTGCAAGGTTAGGTTGTATGAGGTTTTTCTTCTTGATTATAGACCTGTATTCCTATAAACTTCCTTCTTAGAACTACTTTTGCGATGTCCCAAAGGTTTTGAACCATTGTGTTTTCATTTTCATTTATTTCCATGTACTTTTAAATGTCTTCTTTTATTTCTTGGCTAACCCACACATTTTTTAGTAGCAGGTTATTTAACCTTCATGTATTTGTGGTCTTTCTAGATATATTCTTGTGGTTGACCCTTAGTTTCATAGCATTGTGGTCAGAAAAGATGCACATCAAAACCTGCTTTTGGGGCACCAGGGTGGCTCAGTCATTAAGCATCTGCCTTCAGCTCAGGTCATAATCCCAGGGTCCTGAGATCCAGCCCCCCACATTGGGCTCCCTGCTCAGTGGGAAGCCTGCTTCTCCCTCTCTCACTCCCCCTGTTTGTGCTCCCTTTCTTGCTGTCTCTCTCTGTCAAATAAGTAAATAAAATCGTAAAACAAAACCAAACCCACTTTTGAGAAACCAGGTGGCTCAGTCAGTTAAGCATCTGCTTCTGCTCAGGTCATAATATTGGGGTCTTGAAATTGAGCCCCACATCCCATGGGCCTCCCTACTCAGTGAGGGGACGGCTTCTCCCTCTCCCTCTGCCAACTCCCCACCCCACTATCTGTTCCAAATAAGTCAATAAAATCTTATACAAAAAACAAACTACTTTTAAGGAAGGAAGTGACCCTTACAGTAGAGATTAACATCATTAATAGATTTAACTTCTGCAAATGCACTTATTCTTGCTCATCAAAAATTTTTATACGTGAGACAAAATATTTTAATGTAAATATCATGGGCAATTCTGCCTGACATCCTACTCAATGAATATATACCCCAAGTGAGTGTGAAATGAGAAACAGAAAGTTGTAGTGTTCTCCATTGATCTGAGTTCCTTTTGGCTTCTCATAGATTGAGCATCTCACCATTCTGAGGGTATTTCAGATGTTAAAGATATGTACTTTTGTATATAAGGCTCCTAAATGCACCCCAATGAATCCCAGCTTGTGCTGAACTAACTGAACAGTCATTTGTTCTAATAGTGGTGGACAAAATCTCTGCTTTGGACTTATTAAAAAGTGGCTTATCAGTCTTTTAATCTGGTACCTTCCAAAGAGATTTCAAGGAGAATTTTATCTACATGATTTCTAACCTTAATGCCTGTGTAAGGTTTGAATATTACATATTATTCAGTGAGTTTTCTCTTTTGCAGTGTGTTAACATCTTAACAGGAAATAATGGAATTCATCTGTTTTTGGAATTATAGACATTATTTAAACCTCAACTAAACATAAAGAAGAAAGACAACTATGTATCATTTTACCATTTTCATCTCTGTGGAAGAACTTGGATGACAGACAAGTTTTTATGTTTTTTTTGTAAGCACTTCTAAAGTTACATCAAATAAGCAACCACTTAATCTACCCAATCCTAAGGTTGGGCCTGATTTTACACACAGATGTCCATATTTCTTAAAACTTTACCATGATAATACATTAACATTAAAACCCTATGTTTTGCCTTCGGTTCTTATTTCATCTATAGAATAAAAACATTGCCACTTAGACACTCTCCAAATTCCCATTCTAGCTTTACTCAGTTTATTTTATAATTATTTTAGCTCTGAAATTCTGTGGTTATTATGTCAGCTGTGGACCAGATGATGACTATAATTGCATTGTTTATTCTGAGGAGTGTTAACACCTTGTGGTACTTCAAAGTTATCCCCATGAATTAAGATTGCCATAACTATTGCTAGGAAAAGATACTAATTGGTAGAGAATTGTAGTTTTTAGGGCCTAGTGATATTTACTATGTGAAATAAAAAAACACTTTTTTGTATGCCCTAAATCCAATTAGATAAGCCCCCCCCCCCAAAAAAAACAACCACCATAAAAGCCAACTGTTTTTTTTTAGGGTTTTGTTGTACAACATTTGAGCTAAGATTTCAATTGAAAGAATACATTTTTATAGAAAATAGTAACTGAATATTGTTACATCACAGAATCTTGAAATAACATGGTTCATAAATAAAGCACCTAACATGGGGCTTAAATTCATGACCCCAAATCAAGAATTGCATGCTCTACCAATTGAGCCAGCCAGGTGCTCCTTACTATGATTGTTTTTAAGAGCATTTTTTAAGAGAAGAAGAAGGGAGAAGAGTAGGGAAAGGGGCCGAGGGAGAGAGACACAATCTTAAGCAGGCTTCATACCCAGCACAGAGCCTGATGTGGGGCTTGATCTTAGGACCCTGAGATCAGGACCTGAGCTGAAATCAAGCTGGACACTTAACTGACTAAGCCACCCAGGTGCCCCAAGAGTGTTAGAAAAAGAACTATAAACAAACATGATACTTTCCTAATGCAGAGAAGTTGAGACTAATACTGCCCAACTAGAAACAAGAAAGCTAAGATTGTGGTAGCACTTCCTCCAGGTATTTAGCTCAAGATTAAGCAGAGTTGTCTGAAAGTTAACAGGAAAAGAAACTACTTGTGATGTGTTAAAACCACAACCTAAGAAAAAAAAAATCATAATGTCATATTGTAGAGTATTAAGAACTAAAGGCCAAACTGCTTTAGTATTATTTAATACACTTTCCGTCATGTAAGATAAAAATGGCAATGACAAAGAAAAAGTACCAAATCCCAACGTAAATAACTGAGTCGCTGGGTTTTTGATTTTTGTTTTCATTTTCCTGGGGCCATGTGTCTAACAATAGGGGTACCATTTTCATATTTTAGGCAAAGAATGGTCTTCAGGTTTTCTGTATGTCACAGAGGGGCCACAGTCCAAAGTTTAGATTCATGTTAATTATTTGAAACTCTTAAGACTATTTCCTTCCTCTGGCAAATCCTAAAGACAATCCAGTAAAGCCAATTTTCTCTGCATGAGGTTGCTAGACTGTAGATTTGGTAGCATAAGTGATGTTTGCCTTCTATTATAGCAACAGTTTTATGAGATAATTAACCCAAATTTTAACTGTGGATTTCAACTATACCCTCCTCATTCTCCAGAATCACCTCTTCCCTCAGGATCTTAGATGTAAGTTCCAATGAGAGGTAGGAAGGGGTTAGAAGTTCTGAATGGGGGCCAAAATTGGGAAATAATTGTAAGGAGCCTTTTGAGGGTTTCTGAAGGTCTTTGCTTTTAGCAATGCAAAAGGCAGGTGTAATAATAATGAGGGTAGGGGCACCTGGGTGGCTCAGTCGGTTAAGCCTCTGACTTGGGCTCAGGATCTCTGGGTCCTGGGATCAAGCCCCATGTCTGGCTCCTGCTCAGCAGGGAGTCTGCTTAACCTTCTGCCTCTACTGCCTCCCACCCCTCTTGTGTTCTCTTTCTCTTGCTCTCTCTTAAATAAATAAATCTTAAAATAATAATAATAAGGGTAGTTGCTATGCTGTAGAAGTTCCAGAAGTCTAATAAGCTTGTCCCTGTTAATCATTAATACATGAAAGAGGTTGTGTAGATATATGAAGCCCAGTAAAATTCAATAAGTGTGTTTCTTTTCTTTCTCCCTCCTTCTTCCTTGGCTATAGTTATGTCTTTGCCTTTTCTCTGAGAGTCTTCCTCGATACCTTCTGATTTCCTGCTCCCTCTCCACATATCCTGCTTTCTTCCAATCTTTTACATTTGTTTGTCTTTCATTGTGGTCCTATAGGAAAATATGGGCCCACAGAGGTATAGTGTACAAATAATAGAACATAATTCAATCTTGATTTTAAAATATTGCCTAATGTAACTCTCTGAAGTCAGGATCTTTTCTAATTATCATCTAACAAAATGCCTAGCATGCAGTCAATGCTCATAAATACATTGAGGGAGTAATGAACAAATAAATGCTATTTTTGATGACAGTTATCTTATGGAGTTGAACTTCTAGGATGAAGAATAAAATGGGCCCTAGAGGGGTAGACTAAACAAATATGACATGAACTATGTCAGTGGTGGAGCAACTGAATGAACTCACCTCTTCTCTTTCCCTCGTTTAGCGCTCCGGAAACAAATCAAAGGTAATAATCTACAAGAATCCAGAAGTCCACAGAGGGGATAGGAGGAAAGAGGACATAAAAAGACTAGACCTATATAAGTCAAGAACAAACTTAGGAAGAAAGCAAATGAACTTAAAATTTGGCTTTCATTTTGTCTGTACTTTTTAGGATTGCATTAGATTAGGTTGTCAGTGACAGAAAACCCAACATAAGATTTCTTATACAGGACAATTTCTTTCTCTGTCATATCAAAGGAAGGCAGTCTGGGACTGATTTAGAAGCTCCATGTAATCACCTGGTACCCAAAGTCCTTCTATATTTTTTAAACAGCCTCAAGATGAGGCCTTAGTCTCTTAAGACTAATGTCCAAGATGGCTGTCCAAGCTCTGGAATCACGTCCACATTTTAGACAGAGAAGGAATTTACTGGGAGAATGAGGTATATGCTTCCTCATTTTAGTGACATTTACTGGCACACGCCATTCCCTTTTATAATTGCACTGGCCAAAGCTTACTAACTTGGTCACACCTATCTACAAGGAAAACTGGATGTCTTTATTCTACGTGGCAGTGTGCCCAGCTACAGATTTAGGGTTTTCTTAACTATGGGAGAAGCAGAGGACAGACTCTAGGGAGAACTAGCCTTCCCTACCATATTGACCAATGGGTTTTCTTGGAAAATATCAATAATAAAAGATAGCCAAAGAATTGTTAGAGAAGATTTTCAATGTTGTATTATTTTTAAAATACATATTCTATTTATAAAATCATTGAGGCTAGGTTGTTCTTTACATTAAAATTATTTGCAGATACATAATAAATATTATAATTAGAATTATCACAAACAAGTACTAAATTTTAAAAATTACATTGATACCTAATAATTTTTATCCTAAATGCACATTGTTCAAGCCTAAAACACTAAAAGGAGGAGTAAAATCAGAGTATTTTACAAATGCTATGCTAAATAGTTGTTTGATTTATATTCCAAATATGATACAGCTCCTGGTTCAATGTATTGTAGCTCTCACTATATAACTCCTACAGCTAATATTTAGGGATCATTTACTGTTTACTGATCACTTATGGGCACTGTATTTGATTTCATGTAATCCTGTGGCCCTCTAAGGTTGCTGCTATATTATCATTCCCATTGTACAGGTGAGGACATTAAGGCTAACAGAGATTTCATTTATCCTTGGATCCCAGAGTGTTGGACACTAATGACAATGACTTTATTCCTTATGCTTTACTACTTTTTCCTTTATAAATGTTTAATAGTATAGTCTGTCTGAGTGCCACCTTGTACCTTCATGAGAACACAGCTAGAATCAGTTGTGAGAGACCATGCTTACTAAATGCTTGTTTATTTATTAGGAGTCTTTCTCCTGTCCAGACAGCAATCGGATAGTACGAAGGTGTCAAAATATTGGCACTGTCACTATTGTAAATATTTCTAGCAGTTTTCATATATTTTTTAGAGATTTTATTGATTTATTTATTTGAGAGAAGAGCATGAGTGAGTGCGTGCGAGTGGGGGTTATGGGGAGCAGAGGGAGAGGGATAAGCAGACTCCATATTGAGCATGGAGCCCAATTTGGGGCTTGATCCCACGACCCTGGGATCATGACGTGAGCCCAAATTTTGGTTAAGGTTAAGAGTTGGGATGCTTAGCCTACTGAGCCATCCAGGCACCCCAAATAGCAGTTTTCATATTCTCATACTTTGTTCTTACAACAAACCCATGAAGTAAGTATCTCCCATTTTACAAATGAAAATTCTAAGGCATGAAGAGATAAAATAATGTACAAGGTTCGGAATCTAGATTTTTCATTTTAAGTTTATATTCTTTTCATGTAATTATGCTGCTTTGAGCTCAGGAGATAATTGCAGAGAGACATTGTGAAATAAAAATAAATGGAGGCCTCTGTCTACAAGTGAACAGTTACAAATAAAAGTAACTTCAGTATTGTGTCCATAAGCATCTCCATCAAAACCATCTTTTAGGGGTACTTGGGTGGTGTAGTCATTTGAGTGTCCGACTCTTGGTTTCAGCTCAGGTTGTATCTCAGGATCCTGAGATCGAGCTCTGGGTGGGGCTACATGCTCAGTGCAGAATCTGCTTGAGTTTCTCTCTCCCTCTCACTCTCCCCCTTACCCCCGTATGATCTAGCTGACTCGTGCTCTCTCTCTCTCTCAAATAAATAAGTCTTAAAACAAAACAAAACAAAACCAAAAAAAACCTTTGGTATTTGTTTAGGTATTAAGTAGAAAGAAGCAAAGGATTCTTGAGAATCTGCCTTCTTAAATTTACTGATTATGTCTATTGCATTCCATTTCTACCTTTATCACTCTGGTTTATACCCCAGTTACCTCTTAACTAGACCTTGCACTATCTTAAACATAGTCTACCTGCCTTTAGCTTCTCCTCACAACTCAGACCATGTTGGCAATTTCTCCTAATCTTCTCAAATCAAAGCTTGGTAACCTCATTTCCTCATTTCCCTGCTTGGAACATTTTTTTTTATGATCCCTTGACTTCTTCCTTTCTGAATTCATAGCCCTACTTATATACCTGTAACCTAACTCCACTGAGTGTATTTATTGGATTGTAAGGTCCCTTAGGGCTGGGATTGTGTTTCTTTCATCTTTGAATGCTTTGAAATATTTTGTGTGGATTCTTGCAAAGCACTGTGCTCCTTATAGATAGTTGTTAAATGGAAATTATTAAATTCTTTGATCTCTTTAAGGCCAAAATGTGGTTTTCAAAAAAATTATAGGCTGTTACCCTCAAGCAATGGTTACAAAAAGTTTATCTTTTTCCTACCTCTGCTCTGACCCTAATCCAACTCCCCCTTCATTAAAGGGCTTGGGTAGATAGAAGGAAAGGCTGAAAATAATCTCTTTGACTGAGATTGAGGCCATCTTCCAATTTACATTCTTTCTTAATTTAGCATGCCTAAATATGTATCTGTCTTCTCACCTATTCATATGATTTTGGGAAAAGTAACCCCTAAATATGCTTCCTGATCTTATACCCCTCCTTAAGTCCTCTGATTTATCCAAAGGGATTCAGTGCTGGGAAAGATAGGCCATTTCTTACCCCTGGAGTTTTTGGTTTAGTAAAGGAGACTGGCCGGCCTATTAAGACTTGCAGCGCAGTGCAGAGAGATAAGTGCTATAACAGGTGAAATATACAAGGAGATATCTAACCCACGGAGAGTGGTCAGCACAGGCTTCTCCAAGGCAGTGATGTCTAACTTCAGAATGAAGGTGAGACGTGGGCCGGGAGCAGAGGGAAAAGGGAAGAGCATGTACACAAATCCAAGAATGATCTCTTTGGGTGACTGTGAAGTTAGGTAAACTCATGAGACTGAAGAGGAAGGAGAGCGGTTAGTCTCACTTCCTCTTTCTTAGATGTACAGTTTCCCCTGCCTGCATTGATCTTGTGCACTTGTGAAACTCCTTGCTTTCACCACTTTATGCCACCACTCAGAAATCTTCTAGGGCTCCATTACTGCTTGGTCCAGTCTCCTCTGTCACTGGCTTTCTAGGCTCCCTGCAAATGACCCTAACCTATTTTCCACTGTTTACTAACTCACATCCACCTACCAGAACCCAGTCTCCTTACAGTCTCTGGAGGTCACCCAGCTTGTTTTCTCCTCCACTCCACTCCCCTCTACCTGTTTCTAAAGCCTTTGCTGATGGGGTGCCTGGGTGGCTCAGTGGGTTAATGCCTCTGCCTTTGGCTCAGGCCATGATCCCAGAGTCCTGGGATCGAGCCCGCATCAGGCTCTCTGCTCAGCCAGGAGCCTGCGTCCTCCTCTCTCTGCCTGCCTCTCTGCTTACTTGTGATCTCTCTCTGTCAAATAAATAAATAAAATCTTTAAATAAATAAATAAAGCCTTTGCTGATAGTTTATACTCCTGGATATTTGCAATTTATAGCATGTAATTTAATGCATAATTACATATTGTCCAGTATTGCCTTCTGTTTCTGTGTCTTTTATTAAATCAACTGGATTCTAAGTTCCCTAAGGTCTGGCTCTGAAGCTGCATTTCACTTGGTTTTATTTTTTAATAACATTACTCAAATAATCATCTATGGAATCAAATGTGAAAATACACTATGCTGAAATCAGTAGCATCTTCCTGCAGAAAGAGTAGAGAATTGCATTTAGATTAGTGGTATGGGATAGTTGGAGCAAAGTGGATTAAATTTTAGGGCTCTCCTAACAATTTTAAGACTCCCCTGTAAACTCCTGACAGTTTGTAAAACAGCATAATTACCAAATGTTTTGTTCTCATTTTACAACCAATGCAGGCAAATTTGAAAGTATGCTTGGGGCCCTTGGGTGGTTTATTCAGTTAAGCCTCCGACTCTTGATTTCCATTCAGGTCATGATCTCAGGGTCATGAGATCAAGCCCTATGTTGGATCCATGTTCAGCGCAGAGTCTGCTTGTCCCACTCCCTCTCCCCCACCCCAATCCCTGCTCACTCTCTCCTCTCTCTCTCTCATTAATACGTAAATAAAATCTTTAAAATAAAAGTAGGCTAGGTGATGGTAAAACTTTAACAACACATATGTACATACTTTCTGAATTTGAAAATCAAAGAAGTTTTAAAAAAATAGTAAATTTTTAAAAGTACTGGCTTTGGTAAACATTAAATATTTAAACTACATCTTACTCTTCAGTTTTTGGTGTATTTTCCATTACATCACTGTCATGGGAAAATAATCATTAAGAATTTTTAAAAGCATACATACAGGAGCATCTGTCTTCCAAGGTCAGACACAAAGCTATGCCCACAGCCGTTCAGCTGGAAGTTTCCAGAACTGTATGTCTATTTCCCCTCTATAAATCTTCATCAGGCCTCCTCTGCAGAAACAATCTATTTTTTTTTAAATGTCTGGGAGAAACCTCATCAGAGACCCTTTCTCAGCTGTCAGGACTGTGGACAAGAAAACTTTTCCTCCTGATGGTCTCAGCACCAAGTTGTCCCCAGGTTCCAACAGCTGGGTGCTGAGCAACAAAACTCATGTCCTTCCTGTGGGCAATGCACTGAAGTCCTGAAGCTGCCTTTGTACCTGCTGAGAGATGGAAAGGACAGGGCACTGGACCTGAAGTCACACAGACTTGCTTTGGACTCATAGCTCTGCCACTTTGCAGTGGCACGACAAGTTTCTTCTTGGGTAATACAGGAATAATGAGATCTAGCTCACAAGGTTGTTGTGAGAAGTTGTACAAGTCACTCTGAAGTTCGTGGACTGTAAAACTCCATATATATTACTTACTTGTTGTCTCACCGTTCCTATGTAGAGTCATACTCATTACATAACATGGTATTTTATGGTTCTTTCCAAAACCTTAGGATCTTGAGAATTTCGGACATATATTTTTCCTCTGTGACTTCTTTTTAATCCAGGTCCTGGTTATTTTTGTTCTTTCTCTGTTTCATCCATTCCTATCTACCCTATCCTCAAACTTATGGGTGAAGTCATTTTAGGCGGCTAAGAAAATAATATTTTAAGACATGAACAAAAGTTCAGTTGCCTCATCTATCGATACACTAAATCTCCCACTGTCTCCTTCTACCTTGTACTCTGCATGCATAAGAATGCATTAGTAGCAGTCTATACCTTTTTTTATTTTATTTTATTTATTTATTTGTCAGACAAAGAGAACACAAGCAGAGGCATAGCAGGCTGAGGGAGAAGAGAGCCTGATGTGGGACTTGACCCCAGGAGCCTGGGATCATGACCTGAGCGGAAGGCAGATGCTTAACTGACTGAGCCACCCAGGCATCCCATAGCAGTTTATATCTTTACATTAATCGACACAGAGCACTGTTCATGCCTCTGTGGACATTCATAGTCCTAAGTTGTTTTCTGATGTCATTGCTTCTCCAGAACCCATTCTTCTTGATTTTGTACTTCTCATTAGACCACATTCTCAGATCAAGGGGGCCGTTGCAGTAACTTCTTGTCAGATACAACAGCATAGATTCTGAGGGTTCCAGAGCTAGGGGATCTTGCTCATGTTAACACAGGACCAAAGAATGGAGAATCAGAGGAAGCAGACATGTGAGTCTAATTCCCAAGTGTTAGGAAAAGCTATGGCCCAGTTAGAAGGTTGTTTTATTAATGTTTACCTGCCACTTGTACTGGGCCAAGGTGAGAGGGAAGGAGGGAGTCCAACATTCTGAGGTGATTACCTTAATATCTAAGAATTTGTGTTATCTGTCAATCTCTGACTGTATCTAAGAACCTTACTGAGGGGGTAAAGAAGCTCAGCAAAATAGACTAATTGAATACAAACTTATATAAGAAAATAATGAACATTTCCTTTCTTAACTAAGAAAAGCACAGAGAATAGATAGATCTGCTTGTTTATTGGGGAAAGGTTGGATCAGAGGGAAAGGAGGTAGTAGAAAGGTGGCAACATTTTAAAGTTAGCATTTGTGGCATCTCTGGCAATAATTTGTACTCAGGAAAAAGATTTAATAAAGCAAAATCATCCCTGCCACTATTCAGAATGGTTCTGAATAGTAAAACTGCTATGAACTAAGTGTCTTTAGCCTGGAGATCACCTTTTTAGTACAATTACTGTATTTTAAGCCATGAGTTCCATTGTTTCTAATAGCATCTTTAGTTATCACTGGCTAAGAAAAAGTCTTTCCAGGACACAGAGCTCTAAAATCCTTAGAAATAGTAACTCTCTGAAATTCCTTATAGAATTTAGGATCTTTTTGGCTACTTTAGTTCCCCCATTTACTGCTTACATTATTGCAAACGTTCTATAGTAAACAATTTTCTTAAGTGGAGAGGGTGGAAAAGTATCTTGAAATCATCATCTTCATACATTCTCTGTTTCAGAGTAGCTATGAAATTGTGAGAATTTTAGACTATTATAAGTGAACGGTTTAGAATCTAAATCTACATGAGATAGCTAATATACATTTTTCAAGGTAATCTTCAAACCCAGTTCAAAGATACCTTTTCTAATGTTACCAATACACACCATTGCACAATTCCATTAACATTTTTCATTTCTTCAGCTGCAGATTTTTTGGAAAGAAAGACCCTTGACCCTTTACTTTTTGCTATACAGTGTTAATGTAGAAAATGCTAACATGTGTATCTGGCAGTGTATGAGCAGACTTTAGGATCAGGTCTGGTCCCTAGAATAAGAAGGCAAAATTAGCCCTGTTAGAGCTGTACTCCCATCTGTTCTCATCCCTGCCCCTCACAGAAAGTTATCTGCATGTGGAATTTTTAATCATTATAGCAAAAGGATAAATATAATAGATATGAAAGAAAATAAATATCACCCACCCATAATCCCATTCCCTGGAGAGAAATACTTTATCAGTTTGATTTTCAGATGTAATAAAATTTATATAGTCTATGACATGTTAAATCTAAAGCTATAAAACTTCTAGAAGAAAACAGGAAAAAAATCTTTGCGGCCTTGGGGCAGGCAAAGGCCATTCTTACGGTATAACAAGCATAAAACATTAGAGGAAAAAAAGTATAAATTGGATCACATCAAAATTTAAAAAATTAAAATTATAAGTTTTAAGATCTTCAAAAGATACCATTAGGAAAATAAAATCACAAGCCATAGACTGGAAGAAAATAATTCACAACCACATATATCAAATAGCTTGTATTCAAAATGTATGAAGAATTACAACTCAGTAGCAAGAAAACCAATAGAATTTTTTAAAGTGGACAAATGATTTGAACTGACACTTCCCAAAGAGCACATAAATGACCAATAAGCACACTGAAATATGATTAATATCCATATTTATTCAAGATATACAAGTTAAATCCATAATGAGAAATTACTACACAAGGGCTTCTTAACCTTGGCACTTAACATTTTGGGCCAGATAATTCTCTATTATGAGGGGCTGTGCTACATGTTGTAGGATACTTGGGAACATCCCTGGCCTCTACCAGCTACATGTCAGTGGCAACCCACCTACCTACCATTTGGGAAAATCAAAAATGTATCCTGACATCAAATGGTAAGAACCAGTGCACTACTACACTGTCAGATTGGTTAAAATAATACTGGCCATGCTAAGTGTCGATGTTAGGTTTATAGCTACTGGAACTCTCATACATTGCTGCTAGTAACATAAAAATGGTACAACCACTGTGGAAAGTGGTTTGGCAGTTTCTTGAAAAGCTAAACCTATAACTATTTAGGAACCAGCCATTTCTCTCCAAGCCAAAAGAAGTAAAAGTGTACGTTCACACAAAGCTATTCAAAATCCTATGTACTATTTTGCATGGGTAAGAATTTTACCCATGGAATGAAAGTCTCAAATGCAAAGAACATTTTCTTTGTTGGCTAATGGTATTTTTCATACTTCCTTCTGGGATCATTTTGCTTTTTCCTGAAAGGAAGTTCCTTCAGTGACGATCTGTCAGTGGCAAACTTACTTTTTATATCTTAAAATGTGTTTCTTGAATTCACTTTCTTGAAAGGCGGTTTCATATGTTAATGTAATTTAAGAGTGGCCATTTTCTTTCTCAGTGCTTTGAAGATAATATTTTGTGGTTGTCTGACTTCCATTATTAAAAAATAGACTGTCAGGTGTGTCTGAGTAGCTGTCAGGTAAGCGGCCTACTCTTGATTTCAGCTCAGGTCATGCTCTCAGGGTCCTGGGGTAGGCCTTGTTGCCCTCCAGTGCTCAGCAGGGAGTCTGCTGAGGATTCTCTCTCCCTCTCCCCCTTCTGTCTCTCTCTCTAAAATAAATAGATAACTCTTTTTTTAAAATTACACTATCAGTTTAGTTTTTCCTTCGTAGGTAATCTGGCTTTTCTCTTGGATAACCTTTAAGATCTTCCCTTTTCCTTGGAATTTTTCAGTTTTACTGTATGTCAAGACATGAATTTCCTTTCAGTTATTCTGCATGGGATTCAATGTGCTTCCTGGGAAAAAATGATGATAGGGATCTTAAATCCTCCACCAAGAACAAAAGTTGAAAGAGGCAAATTTTCTATCTCCTTTTGTAGATAGACTGGTTTTCCTAGTTTATGTGTCCATTGATAGTATAGCCCCTTGGGGTTTGGCTTCATGACTAGATCTTGGTTTATCCCCCTATTTCCCAAGTCCTAGGCTTTGTCTTCTCTTCCCCATACTGTTGCTCTAGATTACTGGGGATCCATAACTACCAACCTCAGTAATTATTACTTCTTTGGATTCCTCCCATTAGTCATTTTTAACTTCTGAGGATTTCTGCTACTTTGCCAGTTCAACCATACATTTTACAACCAACTAATTTAGGTGGTTTGTCCAACATGAGTAAGAATCATTATTATGGAGGTTAGTTATTACCCTAATCTGTCAGAGAGTGGTGCTATCAGGGTTCCCAGGACTAAGTATCCTTACAGTAAATGGCCTCCTACTGTTGTGCTGTCCAAGTTCTTATTTCTGCTTTTTAGAATTTTTCTGACTCCTCCCTTGTCATTAAATGACCATCACACTTTCTCTGCTATCTGTTTAAACAGTAGTCCCTATTCCCTTCTAAATCAATGTGAAATTTAAAAAAAAAAAATCACTGTGAACTTATAAACTAGATGAATAAGCTTGTTATATTTTTGCACAAAGTAAAAGTGAATTGTCTGTAAGAGAGGTGGGCCAAAAGTTTTCCTCTGAGTATGGTACATATTCTTTAGTATATAAATTCTGTTACATCTATTTTATGTCTTCTTTTTTTTCTTATTCTAGATTCTGTTCTAGAATTCACCCCAAAAGAATCAATTCGGTTGTATGAGGTATTACTATAACAATAGTCTATAATAGCTATTTTAGCCAAATTTTCAAATGTGGGTGGAAATATCTCAAGGTATATGAGAGACAGAGAGAAAAAGAGTGTGTGTGTGTGTGTGTGTGTGTGTGTGTGTGTGAGAGAGAGAGAGAGAGAGAGAAAGCATTGGATTTAATCCTACCAAATAAATCACTCTGAATTCTTTAATTTTTTTGAGTAGGTAATACCATATTTAGCTACTAAGAAAAAAACTGAGGTATTTTCTAATTTTTTAAGTCTATTAAAGTGACTTTATTTCTTTTTTTACTTAAAAAGGTTTAAGTTTTTATTCAAATTCCTATTAATTAATAAAATGTGTGCCAATTTGTCTTCATTTATGTCTTCATTTTTTCTTTTTACCTAAAATGTTACATTTTGTTTATGCTAAAAGACAGTTTTACTCATTTAAATATTTTGATGATGTTTTAGTTAGACTCAAGCCTATTGCTTTTTGTTTGGTGTCCTGTGTACAAATCCTATAATAAAATGAAAATTTATTTTTAAATACTTGTACCATGTGCTAGTACTTATAATTTCAAAGCAAGATTAACACACTTCCATTTCCCAAATCCTTGCATCAAAAATAGAATGTACTCTCAACACAGCCCAAAAGGGACATATAAATACTCTGTGGTTGTACTTTAAAACTGTGAACATAACATAAATAAATTCACAAATAGTAATTATTAACTGAATCCAAAATGCATGGTATTTTCGAGATTAAAAGACAATATTAGTGTGGTGAACTGTAAAAGTGGTAGAAGGTTTTCCTCATTTCAGCATGACAAAATTTCCAGAATTTTTTGCAGAAGATGAAATTTTAGAGGACCTTTGAAGTGAGTTATAATAATATATCGTTAGCAAAACTGTGAGGGAAGAATGTTTTCAAGTGTCAGGGAGAAATGAGTAAAGGTTCAGAGAGGGACCCAAAGTAGGGAAGTGGAATAAAGGAAACAGGGATCAGATTTAAATTTATAAGAAAGCCAGTAGCCAGGGAGAAGGAATATGGAGAGATAGTATGGATACCAAAATGTGTTCTCTTTTGGCAGTAGACTCGGTGAGGAGCCAGTTCAGGTTTCCTGGAGAGGAATGAGGTTCTAGTGATTTGGGGAAGGGGGCGGGACACGGAGGATGGGATGAACAGTCGGTCTTTGAGAAGAGATTGCATGGAAAATAGTGCAAAGTATGATAGGAAGGGATGAAGAGAAGAGTTCATGGTCCCTTGGCCTCTTTCCTGATGGATGCACAGTCACTGGAATATTAACAGTGGAGAGAGAACTCAAACATTATCAGGCAGCATCATGGTATAGTAAAAGAACATGGCTTTGGAGTCAGACATGCTTGAGTTCTAACCTTAAGCTGCTTGCTTGCCGTGGCATCTTGGGTTAGATACTTGACCTGTCCCTCAGTTTCCCATTCCCTTTTTTTTTTTTTTTTCTTTTTAAGATTTATTTATTTGGCACAGAGGGAAAGAGCACAAGCAGGGGGAGCAGTAGGGAGAGGGAGAAGCAGACTCCCTGCAGAGCAGGAGGGAGCCCGATGTGGGACTCGATCCCAGGACCCCGGGATCATGACCTGGGCCAAAGGCAGTTGCTTAACCAACTGCGCCACCCAGGTGCCCCATTTCCTATTTCTTAAGTAAAAAGAGCATCTATCTAAAGGTTTATTATGAGGGTTAAATGAGTTAAAATGAGTTCAATATTAAATGAGTTGAAGTGTATGTAAAATGCGCTAGAAGAGTACCTGATACATACTAGCAACAGTATGTCTATTTTATTAATATTATCAAATCTGAAGCCATGGAGTATAGTGTGTGTCTACTTCCAAAGTCAAGTCTGAAACTAAAAATCAGAGTTGCTAGTTTTAAAGCTCCTCACCAATTGGCACAAAATTACCTAACTGCTATAATAACTATCAGATGCTCACTGTAGCTCAGAATCCTGCTTTCCAAGCCCTTTGTACCTCTTTGTGTTTATAGTTTGAGGCATTCTTTAGTCCAGGGGCCCCTTTATGAGCAAAAAGACTATAGTGGGTGGATCACCATAGGAAATCATAAAAAAAAAGAGGGAGGAAATAGGACGAAGACATGAATATTGTTCTCAAAGACAGACCGAGGCGGGGGGAAATCTTTTCTCATAGTAGATGCATAATTACTATTGGTTGAATAAATAGAAAGGTTCATGAATTTAACAGAAACATATACAACCAGTCCTGGTATATACATTTATGAGTGTTAAGTAATTGATAAAACCTTCAGTAAGATTTGGGTGGATCCATGGATACTGTTGGAAGATTTTAAGATTTAAGATATGAGTTTGATGTAAAGTGTGTCTTTCCCAAATGATGTATTGAAATTACCTTTTTCTTTAATTCAACACAGCTTAGTTATCTGGGACAGTTGAGGATAGAGGAAAGGGATAAAGTGAGGGTATCACCAATAAATAAAATCTAGAGCTAGTCTCCAAATACTGTTTAATTTTCCCCCCACCTTCCTTGGGGTGTATAGAATGTAATGAACTATTAAGGGGAAATACACATATGTTTTGGACAGCATCCTTCAATATTAGTAGAAAACCAGCTATGTTTTATAGTACAGGAAATAATTGATATGACAAGTCAAGCTGATCTACTTAAAATAATTATTTTTTAGGGAACTAAAACCAGCAAGTGATTTAAGCAGTACTTGAAGAAAAAACAAAAGTTGCTTCTTGAAGATTTTTCGAGAAAATATTGGTAAATGCTCTAGAATACTTTGTAAATTTGGCAAGCCAAAGGCAAAATGAAGAAAACTATGGAGTATTGCTTCAGTGTTTGTACTTTTCTATTGCAAGTAGCACTCTGTCACTTTGAACAAATACTGAGGTTTGCACTAAACACTACAATGATGAAATCTGTAGCTCTTGAAAATCCTTTCTAAATCCTCAGAAATTTTTCTTCTCAAAGAAGAATAAGTATTGAGTCATATAGAGGAAAAATTGCATAGAATAGCACTGTGCAGCCTGTCTAATTTCCTTGGTTGCTTTGAAGGTTGTATTTGGATGTGACTGTTTGTACTCATACTTTTGGATTTGGATTGTAACATTTCATTTTTGCCCCCACCCCCAATGAATATTGGAAATTGAGTATCAGGGAATTTAAAACGAGAAGAATCTTTTCTTACAGATCTCCCTACTCTTATCCTCTAACCACAAACAAGAAATAAAATTCTATATTTTATTACAATTATACATTATTTTAAAGGTGACTTTAATGTACAGCATCTGGCACAAGAGGGTGGAAACAAAATTACCACGATGTTATTAAAATCTGATTTTTTTTTTAAGGATGGGTGAAGAGATTTTTATCTTTGTTCCTTTTAACTCAGGACAGTATATCCTGTTTTATAATGTGCTCTGCTCTGACTCTATAATTTAAAAAAAAAAAAACACTGAAGGTTGGACCTCACTGGTGTCTGGATTGGTTGAGTCCTTACCTGTTTGCTTTGTGGTTGGCTGAAAGCTGTTGCTAAGCTTGTTTTTTGGTTCTTAGAAAAAGTTAAAAGTTGAGTGTGACCTACTTGAACTGCATCCTGCTTTTGACTCTGCTTTGCTCTTTTTCCTGATCCACATACTTTTTTATGATATCTTTTGAAGTTTAGATATTTTTCAAACCCCCAATTTGTAAATTTAATGTGTGATATTTTCAGGTTTTATAGTTTTAATTGTATACTTGTAATATGCAAATTAAAGTACTGTGGTTTGATTTTTAAATCTCATTGGATACTTGAAAGTTGAAGTTTCTTACAGACAGCACTAATTGTAGAGAACAAATGTATTCTTTGAGAACCTACCTATTTTAAACACAAAAGATTATTTGGATATCAGTAATAGCTTCATTGGTAATAAAAAACAATCTCAAAGTACTATGTTGTAGCTTTACTAAGAAATTTGGGTCAAATTTTTGTGATTTATGATAAAAGCTGTTATTGTTCATATTGGCATGTGTGTCACTGAAGGATAAGATTGACTTTATTTATGTTTTCTGGAGAAGGGCTAAAAGGATTGTAGTTTTTCAGTTGTAGACCAGATCCAGGACAGGCTAAATGAAAGTTCTATTGGAAAGCAAGTTTGGTTTGTAATTCAGTAGACTGTCATAAGCCACTGTGACTCTAAGTCTAAGAACCTTTTCTCTTTAAGGCTCTATTTAACATGGATGGGAAAGAGACTTTGAACTTAAGCACCAACCTTCCTCCCCACCTCAGCCATTGCATTCTGCTGGAACCCACAGAAATCCTTGAATCTTTCTCTGAACCTTAAAGCCTGACCCAAGCCTTGGGTGGATAATGTAGGGAACTGTAGACAAGCATGGATCCTCCAAACCCACTATGAGTTCTAGATTACATATTAGGAAATGTGAGGTATATATAAGGCAGTGATATTCAACTGTGTTACTAATTTTTTTGTCAGTACAGCCTTTAGTCGAATAGTATTATCAGAATTCTGATTTATGCAATATCTAAAACTGTCATTTTATTAATGATGTCTTTAAGTTTAAATCATTTATCAAGTCAGTGTGAACAAAGACACTGTGTTGTTGTTGTTTAATTTTATTTTTACAGTGTTCCAAGGTTCATTGTCTATGCACCACACCCAGTGCTCCATGCAATATGTGCCTTCCTTAATACCAACCACCAGGCTCACCCAACTCCTCCCCCCCCCCCCCCCCCTCCAAAACCCTCAGTTTGTTTCCCATAGCCCACGGTCTCTCATAGTTCATCTCCCCCTCCAATTTCCCCCAACTCAGCTTCTCCTCTCCATCTCCCAGTGTCCTCCATGTTATTCCTTATGCTCCACAAGTAAGTGAAACCATATGATTATTCACTCTCTCTGCTTGACTTATTTCATTCAGCGTAATCTCCTCCAGTCCCATCCATGTTGATACAAAAGTTGGGTATTCATCCTTTCTGATGAAAGCATAATATTCCATTGTATATATGGACCATATCTTCTTTATCCATTTGTCTGTTGAAGGGCATCTTGGCTCTTTCCACAGTTTGGCGACTATGGCCATTGCTGCTATGAACATTGGGATACAGATGTTCCTTTTTTCACTACATCTGTATCTTTGGGCTAAATACCCGGTAGTGCAATTGGGAGGAAGTAGTACAATTGGGAAGCTCTATTTTTAATTTCTTAAGGAATCTCCACACTGTTTTCCGAAGTGGCTGCACCAATTTGCATTCCCACCAACAGTGTAAGAGGGTTCCTCTTTCTCCACTTCCTCTCCAACACTTGTTTACTGTCTTGTTCATTTTGGCCATTCTAACTGGTGTAAGGTGGTATCTCAATGTGGTTTTGATTTCAGTCTCCCTGATGGCTAATGATGGTGAACATTTTTTCATGTGTCTGTTAGCCGTTTGTATGTCTTCTTTGGAGAAGTGTCTGTTCATGTCTTCTGACCATATTTTGACATAATTATCTGGTTTTTGAGTGTTGAGTTTGAGGAGTTCTTTATAGATCTTAGATATCAGCCCTTTGTCTGTACTGTCATTTGCAAATACCTTCTCCCATTTCATGGGTTACCTCTTTGTTTTGTTGACTGTTTCCTTTGCTGTGCAGAAGCTTTGGATCTTGATGAAGTCCCAAAAGTTCATTTTTGCTTTTGTTTTCTTTGCCTTTAGAGACATGTTTTGAAAGAAGTTGCTGTGGCCGATGTCGAAGAGGTTACTGCTTATGTTCTCCTCTAGGATTTTGATAGATTCCTGCCTCGTGTTGAGGTCTTTTATCCATTTCGAGTTTATATTTATGTATGGTGTTAAGAGAATGGTCAAGTTTCATTCTTCTATACATAGCTGTCCAATTTTCCCAGCACCATTTATTGAAGAGACTGTCTTTTTTCCACTGTATATTTTTTCCTGCTTTGTCAAAGATTATTTGACCATAGAGTTGCAGGTCCATATCTGGGCTCTCCACTCTGTTCCACTGGTCTATGTGAATGGCACTATGTTATGTTTTAAACAAATTTGAAATTAAGACGTTATTAATTCTGGCTACAGTATTCTGTATTTTCTGGTATGCATAATATACAGGAACTCTAGATTCAGACAGCAAAGTACCCACATGCTGTAGCAGTCCAATCACTGCTATAGTTTTACTCCAGCAGATGTAGAGAGAGCCATGAATTTTTTTAAAGGCTAGAACACACTAACTATATCTTTCCTAATCATTGACAAATTCACAAAAATGTTCAAACATTTGCTCACAGAGATGATAAAAGAAGCTTTATTTAGTCCAGGAATTGAAATTACTAGTGGCAACAGATTATTATGGTAGTTTCTAATGCATTTAATGTTGATATACATTAGTAGTTTGCTTTGAAAAAATAAGCTTAAATCTAGCATTTCATAATAACTCTAGGGGCGCCTGGGTGGCTCAGTCGTTAAATGTCTGCCTTCAACTCAGGTCATGATCGATCCCAGAGTACTGGGATCAAGCCCCGCATCTGGCTGCTTGCTCAGCAGGGAGTCTGCTTCTCCTTCTCCCACTCCCCCAGCTTGTGTTCCCTCTCTCGCTTTCTCTCTGTCAAATAAATAAAATATATTTTTTTAAAAATAACTAAAGTACTTGTTAGGAATGGATCCTAAGAAATATAGTTTGAAAACCACTGGTAATGGAACAAGCCTGGTGCAGGAGGAGGTTAAATTCTAGTTAGTCTTAACTCTTGATAAAATCAGGAAATTATATTAACAGAACTTTAGAGCTGAAATAAAGTTTGAGAGAATAAGGCTTTCACCAGTCCTTCATTTTAATTTGAGGGGGCTAGGTGCAGTTGTCAAGCTTCTGCCTTTGGCTCAGGTCATGATCCTGGTGCCCTGGGATGGAGCCCTGCTCCCTGCTGAGCAGGGAGCCTGCTTCTCCCTCTCCAGTCCCCGGCCCCAGTTCTCTCTCTGTCAAATAAACAAATAAAATCTTTTAAAAAAATTTTTGAAGGGGGTAAAACTGGAAGGGCTGTTAAGGGATTTACAGACTGGGTTTCTGCTTTTTGTTTTTCTGTTTGTTTCAAAATTGGGCAGTAAACTAGATGACTCCCCATTTAATGTTCCCTAACAGAGTCCCAAGCTATCTGCCAATCTGTGTGGCTTATATGAGAGGTGTAAATCTAAATAACATAGACACCCAGACTCTAAAATATTTCTGCTTGTCCATTGGATTTAAGAAATTAAATGCATGTAATTTGGCATTCAGTAAATACCTATAAATCATAATTGAATGCTAAGTGTTTACATAATATTATTTCTGTTAATTGATAAAATAGCATTGACATCTGTACATAAACCTATGCCAAAATGTATTTTCAAAATTTGAGCTGTAACAAGAAAGAATACTACCTTCTCCAATTTGTAATATCTGAATAAAATCCCATTTTAGAATTTCTCAATCAGTTGCCAAAAATTAGGAAAACCAGATTTTCTGTTACTACAAATGAAATGATCTTGAATTCTGTTCAAATTTAAGCTCCTGTAAAAAATATAATTTTAAGTGGCCTTACCTCTTTTTTAAAAAAATATTTTTAGCTAACCAGAAAGATGGTAGTGATAAGTAAAAATAAACATTTCTGTTGAACTACAAATGTATATGTACTCTATGGACAAAGGGGAAAATGGCCCACAGAGTTACAGTGAGGATTTTGGAGGGCAGAACAGATGGGAAAGTTCAGTGAATGGCACTTTATTTCTAAGAAGCTTAATAACATGCAAGTCGTCTCTGGTTGTGGCCTTGTACTTTGTGACCAGGTTAGGCTCTTAATACCCTCTTGGAAAACTAGAGATCTCAGAAGGAGGGAAAGAAAGAAGGTAATTTAAAGGATTAAAGGGCCTACAGCTAAAGATTATCACAGAGGAATTGAGTGGGGATTCTTTGAATTGTGCAAGAAAAACACATTATAAATCTCTATTCACTACATAATAGTAATAATCATAGGGTGGGGTGGGCATGGATAGGGAGGTCAGGGAGTTATAAAAAAATAACTTGACTAAAAGATTTAAGGGGTGCCCAGCTGGCTCAGTTGGTAGAGCATCCGACCCTTGATCTCAGGATCATGAGGTCAATCCCCATATTAGGTGTAGTGATTACTAAAAATAAATAAATAAGTAAAAGAACTTTTTAAAAAATTACATGTTACGTATTAAAACCAGCTCTTCCCTTGTGCTCACAAACCAGAAGTACTTTGAGAATTTAAAAAATATATATATAAACCATATAAACCATATATATATATATATATATATATATATTAAACCATATATGGTTTTAGATAGAGTTGAAATCCAGTATTTTAAAAATTGTACAGTAGTATATGTGTATAGTCTGTATAGTAGTATATGTGTATAGTATATGTGTATAGTCATATTTTCTCAGATATATGTGTCCTATATTTAGTATCTTTGGTTACCTTATTTTGAGTTTGTATCACTTCCTTTTCCTCCTCCTTTAAAACTTTCAGTAGCTCCTAAGTACATATGTGATAAAGTTCTCTGTTTCCCCCAACACTCACCTTTTACCTGAATCTCAGCCTATTCCAAATTAAACCGATTATTATTTAACTTAATAATGTTGGAAAGTAGTTCACCTCTAAAAATTATAGCATTTTTGAATGAGTTCTCCCATTTAATATTGAGATCTCAATAGATACTTTATTTCCTGTCATTTCACCTTAGGCCTAAAGATGTTGAAAGCCAAACTTGGTTACAGAATGTTCATGAACCTTGTCAAACAGTGATATGTATACAGGCAGTGTCTGACTTGTAAGTACCTGCCTGACTTAACAAGTGAGCCATATATATCATTGCCTGAACCTTTAAAGCTATCTTTGTAGTGCAAGGAGAGCAAGCAAAGAAAAATCAAAGAAGCTTGGAACTATTTGTGGGTTCCCAAGGAGAAAATGGGGAGAGACTAGGAAAAATAGAAGTTGCTTTAGCAGAGCTGAGCCCAAGGACAGGCTGATTCCCAAGCAGAGCCTGCCTGCTTATATAGTAGACCCAAAACGTCCAAAAATCTTTGTCCCAAAGATTTGGCCCAAATCTTTCATAAACTGAATATTGAACTTGAAGTTCAATGTTAAGCTTTCACTTGAGTTAAGCTTTTTTTTTTTTTTTTTTTTAATAGAAATAATCTCTGTGGAGTTCATTCAATACATACTTACTGAGGGTCTACTATGTGTGAGACACTTGGGCATTGGAAATACAGCTGTGAACAATAAAAAAATTCGGATTTTATGGAGCTTATATTCTATTGAATCAGACTAAATAAAGTAGTATGAGGTATCAGTACTTCATACAATAAATAGTGTGAACTGTTTCAAGAAGCCTTTCTTCCCACCACATCAACCAGTTATTCTAAGAGGAATAGGGGTAGGTAGTACGAGTACCTTTTAGTAGACTTAGGTAGGGTCTTAGGGCAGATTCAGGTGAGTTCTGTAGTGGAGCTTTAAGCAGCATGAGGTTAGCAAAGGCCTGGGAAAACACACTAAGGAGAGTGACAAGGATAGAAAAGTAGAGGAGGGACGTTCTCAAACACTGAGATGACTCATTTCATCATTTCTTTCTTAAAAACCAAACACACACACACACACACACCAACCCCAGATCTCATCCTGAATGTTAAAAAGGGAGATAGATTTTTTTTCCTTTCCTTTTGTCCTCAGAATCAAGAACTAAGACTAATACATAGTTATCAAAATTTATAAAATACTCATTGAAAGAAGCAACCCACCTTCTGCTGCTCAGGATTCAGACAGACCTGCATTCTAATCCCTGATTGCAGTGTAATACTTTTATAATCTTGGGCAAGTTACCCATATTTTAGAAGTTTTTGCTTTATAAATTTGGAAATAGACGTAAATATTTGCCTTAAATATGTCAGTTGCTTTAGTGTGTGACAGGTAGAAGTTGGTAAGTTACTAGTCTTATTAACCTGGGAAAACCTGACCACAATTTAACATGCTTATTCTTTGGGGGGAAGTGTTTTTCTAATTTAAAACCACAACATTGTTTGGAATATTGTTAGTTACAAATATGGGTGATGGCCTATGAGTTTCTAAAACCCTATGCAGAGATTTAAAATTGCATTTCTAAAAGAAGAAACCCCAACGGAGAGAATGAGAGCAAAAATCAGTCAACAGTCTTGCTCCTTTATAAGTGATAAATTCTAAAAATTAAATTGAAGAAGTGAGAAAAGTAGAGGACAAATAAGAGAACAACGTAAAATTAAAGTTCAGTGCTAAAAAGATCTCACTGTACTCAAAACATGATGTTGAAAGGAAAAAAAGTGCTTAGCAGACAAGCTATATATATAAAAACAGGAAGATATGAGCTGGAGGGAAAAAATTTTTTTTTAATTAACACATAATGTATTATTTGTTTCAGGGGTACAGGTCTGTGAATCATCAGCCTTACACAATTCACAGCACTCACCATAGCACATACCCTCCCCAATGTCCATCACCCTGCCACCCCATCCCCTACCCCCCTCCACTACAGCAACCCTTAGTTTTTTCCCTGAGATTAAGCATCTGTTATGGTTTGTCTCCTCTGGTTTCATCTTGCTTCATTTTTTCCTCCCTTCCCCTATGATCCTCTGTCTTGTTTCTCAGATTCCTATCAGTGTGATCATATAATTGTTTTTCTCTGATTGGCTTATTTTGCTTAGCATAATACCCTCTAGTTCCATCCACATTATTGCAAATGGCAAGATTTCGGGGGGGGGGGGGGTTGGTGGCTGCATAATATTCCTCTGTGTGTGTGTGTAGCCACATCTTCTTTATCCATTCTTCTGTTGATGGACATCTAGGATCTTCCCATAGTTTAGTTATTGTGGACATTGCTTCTATAAACAGTGGGGTGCACTCACCCCTTCGGATCACAACATTTGTATCTTTGGGGTAAATACCCAGTAGTGCAGTTGTTGGGTTGTAGAGTAACTCTATTTTCAACTTTTTGAGGAACTTCCATACTGTTTTCCAGAGTGGCTGCACCAGCTTGCATTCCCACCAACAGTGTAGGAGGGTTCCCCTTTTAGAGGAAAAAAAATCTTGACAACATTAGTAAGCAGAAGTTATCTTATAAACCAGCATTCTAAATAAAATGCTTTAAATGACAATAGGGCATTTTTAAAGAATGCTTTAAAGCTCACTCTTAAAGGCATTCTTTGGTTTAATGAATGAAACCACTGCTATATGTTTTCTAACCAATTATGAATAGATCTACAAATCTGTAGTACTTTAATAACTAAGGTAAAAGGGAAAATTCAAGATTTAATATGTGGTTTGTGAAAGTGTTATTAGGCCTGTTGGACTGATAAGTGTTCATTCTACTAAAATACATCTATTCTTTTCCATGAATTTACTAGTTTTAAAAATCTAATGGATGTAGGAAAGCCATTTGGTCAGGAGAGCAGCTAATCTGAGATTTATTTCCTCAATTTCAAACAAGAGTATGAGGCATGATTTCCTTTCTCAAGAAACGTATTATGTTAGACAAAATCCACCTTCATCCCTACACTTTGCTTCGTTCCTTTTGTTCTTCAGACCCACAATATTGCCTTGCCAAAATTGCCTCAGCAGCCTTGCTAACTTCTCTCCCTGCCACGAATGTTGCCCCCTGCAATATATTTTTCTAAACTGTAGTGAAATGCAAATCTGATGTTTTTCTACTGTTTCAAACTTTGAGTAAGTCCACAGTAGTCTTAAGAATGAAATTTACATTCTTTAATGAATCTTGAACAAGGTCCCTCCTTACTGTTGGTCTTTTACTTGAACTCTATTCTCTGTCTATACCCACTGCCCCCCCACCCCCCGCACTCCAGACCAAATAAATTTCCTTTATTCAGCTTCTGTGTTTGGGCCTCTCTCTCTCTCTCTCTCCTGCCTCTGGGCCTTTGCACATGCTGGTTCCTTGGCTTAGAACTTTTATCTCTCAAGCCTTCCCTCCTGCCACCCCCACAAATTTTCTTGTCAAGGCTTCTCCATTAATACTCTGAGCCCCAGCTCAGATGATCTTCCTTCAGGAAACCTGTCTTACACCACAGCTTCAAGTCTAAACTCTCTAATACATCATAGTTCTCACTCAGTTCAGATAAAGTAATTTGACACCACCCTGCTTTTACATAGGTATCTCAGCTCCTTTTTGAGAATATTAAGAGTTGAGACCATTACTAATAATTACATGTAAAAACCTCCCTTTGATACTACTAAGTCTACCAAAACATTTTTAGGGGACAGGAGATATCTCAGAATTACTGTTACTTCTTGGATTAATCAGGATTCTTCCTAGAGAAATAAAATGTTGAAATATTTAAGTACTAGCAGACTTTATAAAGCAACTGCTAACCTCTAATGAGAACCTGTGATAAATATCAAAAGCCTAGTGCTTTCCAATTATTATTCTGTGATCAGGATTTCATTTTTTTAGCAGATGTTTATTGCATGCAAAGACATGCCTAGCACTGCACTGCGGGTTTGTTAGGAGAAGCACCTTCAGGACATCTAGCCTACTCAAGAAGTGAACTCTATTACAAACTTTTTACTGAAAGATTTGAAACAAAACATTTCCAGAAGTGAAATCTACACAATGATATTTGCAGGTTAATATATTGCTAGGAATTCTTAGTAACTGTAGATTTATTTGGAGGCAACCCTTTATGTTGGAGAATAAAGTAACTAATTCACCATACTCCATATTGTAAAGGGCAGAAATTAGTACTCTTTGAAGAACTTAAGTCAGTCTTTATAGAGACCATAAAGGAATCTTGACATTTAATAACTTAAAGGTCCTCAGTAAATCACTGAGTTAGAATAAGTTAAAATTATTTTTCTTTTTATGTAAGGCAGCATCAAAATAAATAATTAAACTGAAATTTTCTGGGAGGAAAAGTAATCCTAATTGCAGTTTCCTATACAATTTTACTGTATGCTTCTTCAGTAAATATTTATCAAGCTCTAAGGATCAAACCCTACTATATATATAGCTTGCAGTTTTGATTTGCATTTAACTATTTTAAACCATTTTTGGGTTAGCTAAATGCATGCATTTCCCTTGCCTTTCATTAAAAAATAGAAAGTTAAGCATTTTCCATTTTGCACATGTATCATTTTAATGTCACAAACAAGGTTATGCCCTAGTAGACAACTGACCCCACTGTTTATCCCTTCCAGAAAATAAAAATCACAGCTCAACTCTTACAGCAGAGTCATCATTTTCATATACTTCTCTCATTATCTAGCAGTATGGCTCACAACCTCATATATCAAGTCCATTTATGTTTCCAAGGAATTCCTCTACAACCAGTTTATCTTGGAGGGTATTGCTGCAAATTGAGTGTTTTACTGAGTTAATTTTTGCTGCTTGTTTGTTTGTGACTGAGTGGGCATTTGATTATATTGTTTGCTTTTGTGGTTGTTCTCGGAGGAAGAGAGCTTGGAAGCCTCTGTAGCCTTTTCTTCTGTGTTAATATTAACCCAAAATTGCTTTTCTTGATCAGTAAAAAATTTTTTGCATGATTTTGCAATTTGTTGTAAAAGCAATGTATGAGAACACACAGCATTTACCTTATCTGGAGAAGATAAAAAATAACCATTTTAACCTGCTTTTAAAATATGACACTTTAAGAGCTGTAAGAGTAACTTATTCTTCTCTGAGACATTGTAACCTCACTTCTAAGACTGAAACTTACTTGCATTTAGGAGTCCTGATTCTGTGTCTGTCAGTTTTTATTGATTTAAACTCTGCTTGTTTCCTTCTGTCAGAATGTTCCAGCTTTTTTTTTTTTTTTTCTTAACCTGAACATGTAAGCTTTTGGTGAAAACACAAGAGCAAACATGCACAAAGAGATCTTATTTAAAAGTTGATTTTTAAAAGAAGTTAATGAAGCCGTGTAAGGAAATTGTGTTAACACGGGACTTGAGAGATTCGTGTTCCAAGGCCAGCAATGTCAGTTATTTATGCTCCTTTAAAACCTGTATTTTCTCGAGTTAGTCATTAGATTTCAAAGTGAGAAATTCTTTCTTTAGAACCCAGGGCACTTATGAGAACATTAGAAATTTTAAAGCCTTCGAATATACTCGCAAAGAGAAAGGAAATTCAGAGATTGGCACCAAGGCTTATTATCTGTGTAGGAGAATGATTTTATAGTTTGTACATCGGTTACCAAAACTAATTTTATATTGAATATAGGCCATAGCCCCGTACTTGTTCCAACATTCTGTGCCCATTCAGCGTCGTTTGGGCATTTTGGGAAAGGGCGAAGGGGACTGCAATAGCTCATAAAATGTAAAGCGAACTCGGTTCTTCCTGGGGGTGGCAGGGTCAGCACAGAGAGGCTGGTCGCCGTTTCGCTCAAGGTAAATGAATCCGAGAGGGGGAAGGAGGTCAGGCTCTCCACTGCTGACGCTAGGGCAGGGGCACATTTGCCCTTCCCTGACGCCTAAGGGCCCGCGCCGCACCTTCAGCCCTAGCGCCCTCCGGCCGAACCCGCTCCCGGCGTGAGAATTAGCTTCTGGGGGGAGCTCGGACGCTCGAGGTTGTTTTTCCGCCGGCCGCCGCAGCCCGCGCGTCACCCACCGCTCCTCCGCGCTAAGGGGGCGGCCCTCCGCGGCCCCGCGGGCCGGCATTGGCGCATGCGGCCGCCGTGCGGGCGGAGTGACGGCGGGGGCGGGGCTGCGCGGCTTGTTTGTCGGGGCCGCAGGCTGCCGCGGTCGGCGCTGACTGAGGCGCTGCAGCCCGGAGCCCCGGCCGTCAGGTCAGCGCTCGCCTTCTCGGCACCGCCGCGGTTCTCCTGCACGTCGGCAGCGCTCCCCGCGCCGACATGCGCCTGGCCACCACAGCGAACGAGGCGTACACGGCCTCGCTGGCCGTCTCGGAGCTGCTGGGCTGCAAGCAGTGCGGCGGGGGCCGCGGCCAGGACGAGGTACCCGGGCGAGGGGCCGGGAGGGCGGGGACCGGGCAGAGCTGCCCGGGCTGCCCCGAGATCGCGGCGCCTCCCCGCCTCCCTACCGAACAGCTGCGGAGAACGCTTCTCAGGGAGGGCGCCCCTGGAGCAACCGCCCGGCCGGCCGCGCCGCCCGGCGGGGGCGTCTCGGGCTGGCCGTCCTCAGGGGAAGGGGCGGCCTGTGGTGGGTGGAGAGACGGTCTCCATCGTGAGTCGGGCCCGGGCAGAAAGGGCTGAGGCTGGCAGCGACAGCTGCCTCGGTCCTTTAAATGGAAAACGTAAATAACGTTGTCTTCTGTACAAGTCTCCACAAGTCAGAACCGAACAAAGCTCTAGTCTTACGGTAGAACCGCCTGTGGATTTTCCCCCCTTCGGCGTCCTGTCAAAACCGAGTACCAGTGACCCCCTCCCCCTTTGCCTCCTACTTAAAAAAAGAAAAAAATACATTGGAGTCCGTTGAAAGATAATGTTGCCTGGAATACGTGTGTTCTGCCAGCTCTATGACGTTATGCAGTGCTCACCCTTGTTTATTAACCATCCCTTTTGTGTCTGAAGTGGCCTTCAGAAAGCTGTGTAATTGTCACATTTTGTATTTTTTTTTTCCTAAGTGGTTGTAAATAGGGCCCTATTTGAAAGTTAGGAATAAACCTAATTAAAATTTGAACCTTTAAAAGGCTCTTGATTCAAAAGATGACAAGGAGGAAGTAGAGAAATAGTTATTAAAATTTGAAATGAAATCAGAATGCTGTGTTGCCTTAGTTGAAGAAATCCAAATAGGAAGTAGTTTGTCTGCAGCATTGCCCACTTAAATGACTGTTTTCGTATTTATATTTTTTGTAGATGGAGTCTGCATTGTGATTATACCACATATAGTCGTTTAACTTTAAATGAAGACACCTTCTCGTGAGGTTTTTAGAACAAACTTTTCTAGATTTTAAAATTCATAGGTACATAATACACTCCTGATTGTTTACAGATAATACAACCTAAAAAGAAAAAAAAAACAACTTGTTATAACTGTTTGTTTGGAAACTCTATCAAAGAGAGAAAACTGTATGAAAGTGTTGAAATAGCATTTATGGTTTCTGTTTGCAGGCCATAAGATCTTTTCTCATTTTGAATAGAAGTGATCCCCAGTCATTGTGCTTGAATAGATCTGTTATTTCTGGTGGTATTTGTGTACAGAACCCTGGTTCTGGCCCAGATCTACAGTCTCTAAATATAGCCATGTAAACTGGAAGATAAAGAGATATATTTTAGCTTGCACATTGATTACAGTGCTTATGAGATTGTATTTAGGAAGCAGCTATAAAGTTCTATTTTATTTTTAACACACCCAGCATGTGGGAAAATAAGTTAGGAAGTAGTGCTTTATAGGAAAACTTTACAAAAGAATTAAGAACATGACTCTCAAATGGCAAACTGACATAGTGCTTTAAAATGAGACACTTTTCAGGGATGGAACTCCTGATCAAAGTATAAAATACACATAGGGCTAAGTCAGCCGTACAAATCTAGTATTTTGAAGTCTGTGAGTTATTTTTTTTAGAATGCATTTCATAGAAGACTGGATACTGGGAAAACGAGGTAATTTTGAATATTTCTAAGTTCCTAAGTAGAGTTAATGACAGTTTTAAAAGAAGCACCAGTACATTTGTTATAGCAGGATTTTTTTTTTTAAGATTTTATTTATTTATTTGACAGTGAGAGATCTCAAGTAGGCAGAGAGGCAGGCAGAGAGAGAGGAGGAAGCAGGCTCTCTGCTAAGCAGAGAGCCTGATGTGGGACTTGATCCCAGAACCCTGGGATCATGACCTGAGCCGAAGGCAGAGGCTCAACCCACTGAGCTACCCAGGTGCCCAGGATTTTTTTTTTTTAAATAACACTTCTACATCTCTTCATTTAAAAAATTTTTGAATATCAGAAGGCTAGCACCCATCTATAAGTGATTCTTCTGAAGTGCTTCTCCTGAAGAAGGGAGAGTGGAGTGGGAGCTTTCACATTTTACACAATTTATTATTGTTTCATTGAAGTGTGTTTCAAAAAGCACATACTGCTTTTGTAATTTTTTAAAATCAAAATTAATATCAATACTGTGGTTATTGGTATAAAACGTCTAGGTAGTTTTTTAAAAGTGCCCTACGTGCAGTGAGAAAAGTCATTCAAATGACCTAATTATACTTACTTTTCAACTCGTTTTGCAAGTGGATAAATACCAAAAGCCAAGAAATGCTTTTATTTTGCATTTGTGGCAAATCATTCATTCTTTCACTTGTAAGGATAGTGCTATAGATTCATAAATGTATCTTTAATACATTTGGAAATTATGATTAGAACATACTTCTAGTGTACAAACACTGATTCATATAGTGATATATATAGTCTTTCTGTGATACTATCAAGTCAGCATTTAAGAATTTTTATATAGTGAAGATTAGTGTGTTAATATTATACACTAATGAAGAAGTAGATCTTATGTCAGAGATTTGCAGCAGTGTTGTCATGGCAGAGGCTGTTGCTCTCTTTCAAAATGCTGATTAGGAGGATTGTTGAGAGGAAAGAACTGTTAGTTCCCATGTTAGTTTTTCCAGCCACACCTTCAGGGAGAGCCTGTGAGCTTTGTGCTGTGATTAGCATCTACATCTGCTTTTCAAACAAGACCACTTGCTGTTGGCAGTTCTGCCTCTTAGAATCTGGATTGGCCAAAATTTGCTCCAAGTCTGTAATTCATTTTCTTTAACAGCTACAGATAAGGCATAATCGAAGTAACCTTCAGGAAGTTATGAAATGTGGTTCGTTTAGCTTATGATCACCCTATTGAAAACCTGCAGTACCTTTTTAAAATCAGTACCTGCTAGAAAATAGCGTAACTAATTTTGCCATGTTGCCTAGGAAAAGAAGTGTTTCCCAAAAAATGAATTTTCCAGAAAGTTGAAACTTTTAACCTTTTAGAAACAAAGGATACTATTTTATGACAATAGAGGTATCCAAAAGGACCTTTAAGGTATCAAAAACTCTTAAAGAGGCTCAAGAGAGTAATAATTAAAGATACCAACTGGATTTCTGGATTTCCTGGATTCAGACTCTATCTCCACCACTCATAATAATGAACTAGGTACTTGATTTTAAATTGTGTATATATATTTATAAAACATTATATGTAATTATAATTATTTTATAGAAATTTTATATATCTATATATATATATGTAATGTGAGATATATAAAAATATAAATAATTTGTAAAATGATCTCCTGACTGCCTGAATCTGGACTGGGATAAATTGGAATGGAGTTCATCATATTCTTGTATCCTTCTCACGTTCCTAGTCTATTAAGAAAGAGAACAAAGAACATCTTTTTGAGTCTAACCTTCAAATGTAGGAGAATAAACTGATGTGAGTCTAGAACAGTTCTATTTCCCATTATATGAGTCTTGACCAACTCTTTTTGTGAAAGACTTGATTTTTTTAAGTATGTGGGTATCCACCCCCCTTCTCCCCTTTCCCCAGTCCTTTCTTTCACTTCCTCTCCATTTCTTTCCTACCATTTCTCTTTCTGCTTTTACATGGCACAAACCTTTCACAACCTCTTCAGCCAGGTAGGAAATTGACCCTGGTAGTCTAAGTGTGAGCTGCGTAAAATTCTATTTTACCTGGAACTACCCTTAAGTAAAATAATGAAATTCCTTTCCTTTCATGGTTTTTCTACTTTCTGTCTCCAGCTTTCTTGCCAGACTGGTACTTCATCAAAGAATGAATGTGACCTTAGAACTAAGAGGCTATTAGCATAATGGGTCTATAATCCATTCCCATGTTTGCTTTTGACTAACATCCTACTTTGAAACACATAGTTTTCATTCTAGAAGAATATATTTCTAAAGGAACGAAGAAGGAAGGAAGGTTTTGCCCATTGAAGGCAAGGAATAGGGAGACAGTAATACCAACATAACCACCAAATTTGTCTGTAGGGGCGGACTTTCACAGTTTTGAGAATTACATGGGATCATCGAAAAGACCCTGGCCATACCTATAGGAAAATACTCCGTTTCTGAAACTTTGGTAGCCAGTTTCTTGGAATTCTAAAGCTATTCTTTTATGATAGTTGAATATATTTTTGGTATAGAAACAAAACCAAGTAATATAATTCAACCTCTTTAAGGCACATGTGCTATCAGTCTTGTTATTAAAAATATGTATATGCCACCCACATGTTGCTGTAGTTGTAAAATAAAGTCCTAGAAATGGAATTGTAAATTTTTTCCCCTCTCTTTACAAACAGTAACATAATACATACATAATATGCACTTTGCTCCCCCACTATATATATACATATATATACATATATATATATGTATATGTATATTTCTATCTCCTGGAGATCTTTTAAAGCCAACTCATGTAGAATTGCTTCATTCTTTGTAAGGGCTACATGCTGTTCTAGTCTGTGGTCATACTACATTGAAACAGTCTTGTTGGGTACTTAGGTGGTTTTATATCTTGTACTATTAAAAACAATGTTGGGAGTGATTGTCTTTCTACATGTGACATTTCTGTGAGTACAGGTTAACATGTAAGACAAAATTGTTGACTCCAAGGATTTCTGACTTCTTAATTTCAGTCATTATTACAAATTGCACTCTATAGGTTGTAGTAGTTTATACTTCTTACATATTTCTTGATCTCATTTCCTCACACTTCAGAACATTCCCATCAGAAATGTGTAAGTAATGAATGGCTGTTTATCTGCCTCCTCTTCAACACAGCCTATTATTAAACTTTTAATCTAAAGCAATCTTTTAGGTGAAGAATAGTAGCTCAGTGTAGTTCACTTGGGAGTTTGATTGTGAGGTTATCATTTTTCAGCCATTTGTATTTCCTTTTCTTGAAACTGTCCATGTCCTCTGTTCATTTTTCTGTCAGGTTTTTGGGGGTTTTCTGATTCGTAGGAATCTTCATGTATTCAAGAAATTTAGCCCTTTTGATATAGGAGTTGCAAATATATTTTGAATTTTCTGTTTGCTTTGGACTTTTTATATGTTTATTTTTCCCATGTGAAAGTCTGTTATGTCATCACACTTATCAGTCTTCTATTTTGTAACATCTGGGTTTTATGGCATTCTTAGGCCTAACTTCATTCTATGAGTGTTTTCCTCTAAAACTAATGTTTTCTTGTTTTTGTTTTTATACTTATCTCTGAAGTGTTAAGTCAAGTATGATTTATGGCTCCAACTTCACTTTTTTCTGAGTGGCAGCCTAGTTGTATCGATATTATTTGTTGAATAATCTGTTTCTCCTTCATTTGAAATGCTACCTTTTTATATACTAAGGCCTCAAGAGTAATAGTGTCTCTTAGGTATAAAATGAATAATAAACCCTTGAAATGGGTGTATTCCTAAAATGCATCTTATTTAAATAAGATTGTGAAGAAATTAGAAGGAATAAATATTGATTTTAATCTTAATGTTTTGCCCAATATATTTTGTTTGAAATCTATGTAATTGGATCAGAAATTCAGCAGTTAGAAAGGCTGATAGAGTCATTGTTTTTATATAAATGGCTGCATTTGTGCCAAGATGATGTATTGAATAGCAGGGATGTGGGGTTTTTTTTCTTGCAGTTTTTTATAGGCTACTAAAATCAAGACATGCACATGGCCAGACCAGTGAATTGAGTGCCTCCTCTAATGAAGGCTTCAGAGCATTGCTGTGTTGAGTCTCAGTGTGGAATAACTGGACTAAGACATCACTGGCTTCTAGTACATGGCTATTTGAATTACATTTCATAGATTAGTTGGCAGTTATAGCCTACTTTTAATCCAAGTCTTAAGTTCTCCCAATAAAGATTTACTTCAGTTTTGTCCTGCCTGCTTAATTTTAAAAAGTCCATTCTGCTCAAAAGGTTTTCATTCACTTGGACCAGATTTTTTGAATTGGTGCCACATATCCATCTCTGTTTGCTCCTCCCCTCTTTTTTTTTTTTTCTTTGAAAGGAACATCCTGATGGACTTTTGGAAGCAGTAGAGGGTTGAAATAATATTTGTATGTAATTATATAAGTAAGGGTTGATATTTAGATGTGTAAATTCTAGAAATTATTTTTGTTTGTTTTCTTTGAAACCAGATTGATTGATTGATAAGACGTGAACCTTAAAAAAAAAAAAAAGTTGTATTATTTTAGTTTTGTTTCTGTGGCACTCTGTATTGGGGGAAAAGATGGACCCCGACTGCTTTATATCTGTTTTTGTTAACCATATTATACTGTCACATAAAATATAGGATTCTATTAGACTCCAGATACAGGATTCTAAATTCACTATGTCAAAGGGCAGAAAACCTTTATTTCTTATATCTTAATTAGTTGAGCTTCTCAAAAATATAAGGAGGGGTGCCTGGGTGGCTCAGGTCATGATCCCAGGGTCATGGGATTGAACCCCACCTCGGGCCCCCTGCTTGGTGGGAAGCCTGCTTCTCCCTCTCTCTCTCTCCCTGCTTGTGTTCCTTCTCTTACTATGTCTCTCTCTGTCAAATAATAAATAAAATCTTTAATACATATATATATATAATATATATATAAACAAAGATGATAACATTATAGTGTATACAAAACTTAAAGCAAACTCACAAAATTAGTTTCTCTAAGATTGTTTTCCTCTGCCACAGAGAAAACATGCCCTGCAGTAATTTCTCTTTTGTGGATTTAAGTCACTGCTTTCTATATTTCATAGTATCTCTTCTCTTATTGTGAAGTGTTATTATAGCTGTAATGATAATTACACTCCTTTTAGTTTAAGACATCTAGGTAGAAGTTAGGACTTTCTCATTTCTTGACAAGATACACAGGGATTAGTGTTTTGGTTGGTTGAGTTTTGGATGTACAAACACATTAGTCTTATTTTGTATCACTGACAGTCCACAGGGTTGGTTACTATGTGCTGAACTTTCTGTTCTAGACTTTCTGCCAAGTACTTTATGCAAAACTCTGCTTTTAGTGAAGCAGGTTTTATTGTCTTTAGTCATATTATAAGCTCTTATCAGCTATGCGATGCAAACAGAGGAGTGGTATGTATATATAGCAATGAAAACAAACCACCAAAACAAGCCTGTCTCTGTTCAACTGGTTGTTTTTCCCTCCCATTCCTGTAGCCTCAGTTCATGTTGTTTACTGCTGGAGGCTTGAGATGGTGTAATTTTCTTTTCTAGGAACTTGGAATTAGAATTCCTCGACCACTAGGACACGGACCAAGCAGATTCATCCCAGAAAAGGAGGTATGTTGTTTGTGAAAGTACATAGTGAACTGTATGCTTTTAAGGAAAAGCTTTCATGACCCACATCCTGGCATCTGAACAACTGTTGGACAACATGTTTTACGCAGAGTTAATAATCATGCTTTGGCAGTGAATCTGTGGGATTAGGAAGCTGTTACAGTCATGTTGATTTCTAGTATTTCATGATGCTTTTCTAACACCCATATTTAATCAAGGAAAGGTAAGACTTGTTTTTGACCAGTGATTTTCCATCTCCTTATATTTAGATGTTTAGGTGTCTGCCCATACCTGAGTTACTTGGTCAACCATCTCCACAGACTGGTATCAGTGCAAGATTGGATCTTTAATTCTAAATATGTAGAAATTTCTGTGCTTTGTTTTCAAGCATTGTTTGATGTTAATTTTGGTTCTCCTTAAATGAGTGAGAGTAGGTGTTATAAGGAAAGGGGAAAAGCTTTAGTGTCTGTTTGCAAGCTCTGCAAATTTGATCATCTAAATCTGCTGCTTTATCTGGATTCTGGCCAAGTCTGCAAGCAACCTATCTAGATGGCCTTTAATGTTCAACCTTTGTTGTTTATCTCCTTCTACACAATATGTGACTGTTTATTCTTCTATCTCGCTACCAGTTGAGTTAAATTTTCAGATTTCAGATTTCACACCTCTCTCAAGTCAGATTTAACCTGCTTCTAGATGACACTTAAAGAAAATAGGTATACACTGCATTCTAACACCAGTTTACATTTATGTAACCATGGTTTTCTTCTCTTTTATACAGATTCTCCAAGTGGGTAGTGAAGACGCACAGATGCATACTTTATTTGCAGATTCTTTTGCTGCTTTGGGTCGTTTGGATAACATTACATTAGTGATGGTTTTTCACCCACAATATCTAGAAAGTTTCCTTAAAACTCAACACTATTTACTGCAAATGGATGGGCCATTACCCCTACATTATCGGCACTACATTGGAATAATGGTTTGTATACATAAAGTGAAAAATCCTGCCTCCTTTATTAATCTTTTTAAGAGATGGCTAATGCTTTAAATACAGGATAAATACTTATATTCTTTTAATTGGATTCCTGTTAGGTATTATGTGGTTTTCCTCTTTCTAAATAAGTATACTCTCAAGTGTAACAGTAAAAAGAAATATGTATTTATATACTCTTGAGAACCATTTTCCATTAAATGAGAATAAAGAAGAGCAAAGGATTTAGTCCACTATTACAGATAGCTCACATTGACATAAGTGGTGCTACTCCTGTTCAGTTTTTAAATTATACTCCATTATATAATGGTTGGCACCTTTATTAAAAGTTTGTTAATCTGAGGATCTGAAAGTTGTTATATAAATAAAGTTTCTAAGGTTCAAATACTTTTACCATATATTTTGTTTGTTCTTGGAGTATTTTGGAGGTGCTTTCTATGGTATGTGTGATCTTTTTTAATGTTTATATGAAACTGTTTCTGTAGTTTATGGAAATTTTGCAAAAATACCAATCAGAACCTTTTAATATTTATAGCTGGATTGATCTTTTTGTTTTCTTTTAAGGCTGCAGCAAGACACCAGTGTTCCTACTTAGTGAACCTCCATGTAAATGATTTCCTTCATGTTGGTGGGGACCCCAAGTGGCTTAATGGTTTAGAGAATGCTCCTCAAAAACTACAAAATTTAGGAGAACTTAACAAAGTGTTAGCGCATAGACCTTGGCTTATTACCAAAGAACATATTGAGGTAAGTAGAAGTAATATATCTAGGGTGTCCCTTAGAGATTTTTTTAAATAGACTTTTATTTTTTAGAGCAATTTTAGGTTTACAGAAAGTGCAGAGTTCCTGTATTCCACTCCCTTGAACCTCCCCCCAAGTCTTTCCTATTAACATCTATCATTAGTATGGTATATGTGCTGTAATCAAAGAATCAATATTGATATATTACTGTTAACTAAAGTCTGTAGTTTACATTAGGGTCCACTCTTTGTGTTCTACAGTTCTATAGGTTTTGACAAATGCATATCATCTGTCCACGATTATATTATCATATAAAATAGTTTCACTGCTCTAAGAATCCTCTGTGCTCCACTTAATTCATCTCTCTCCCCTGATCATTTTACTATCATTTATTTTGCCCTTTCAGAATATTAGGGTTGGAGTCATACAATATATTGCCTTTTCAGATGAGCTTCTTTTACTTATCAATATGCATTTAAGATTCCTCTGTGCATTTTGTGGGCTTGATGGCTCATTTCTTTATTACTGAATAATACAATGTAGGGAGGTACCACAGTTTATTTGAAAGCCATCCTGGTTATTTACCATTTTGAATATTTGCGGGGGGGGTGGCTGTAAGTTTTCAACTCAGGTAAATAACTAGGAATATGGTTGTTGGATTGCATGGCAAACCTATGTTTAGCTTTGTAAGAAACTGAAACGGTCTTCTTAAATGGCTACAGCAGTTTGCATTCCCACCAACAGTGGATGAGCATTCCTTTTTCTCCACATCCTTACCAGCATCTGATATATCAGTGTTTCAGATTTTAGCCATTCTGATAGGTGTGAAGTGGCATTTATGTATCTTTTTCAAATGCAGTTTGAAGTAGTTCTTTCTAGTTCTGTTTACTAATAGAATAAAGGTAGATAGATATTCCCTAAAAGTAACTACCATGTAGTAGAAATTCTTAAAAATACAACATATTTGGGGGCTTATCTTTCTATTTCATAGAACATTTCAGATATTATTACATGATTGAAGCATCTGATTAAGATATAAAATTTGAATATGATTAACATAGTGTCTGTTGTATCATCTGGTAATGGAAGATTAAACAAGATTATAAAACAGATAATGAAGCAGAAGGGATACAAATTTGTAAGACTGAAAACTCGTAGCCTTTACCTTGAGCATAGTTTTTAAAATAATAATTATAATCTGATGATTTAGGAATATTCAGAGTCAAGTTGTTTAAACGACTGTCTTTAAGATTTCTTGAGAAAGCTTGATAATAGAGAAAAACACAGGCATATTTTATACAGTAGCTGTCACTTGAAATACACCTGGATGAGACTTTGAACTAAAAGCAGTTAATGCATTTATAATCCACCATCTGAAATATGGCAACTGCATTTAAGCAAAGTGCATTCTATTACATTTAAATCAGGATTTCAGAAAATCCAAATAATAATGAAAGTGTCATTAGCAGGCTATGTTAAGCTCTATTTGAAAATAAGTAATTATTTTAACAAATTCTGGGTTCTGCATGTCTCAAATTATAATTTTACTCTAGGTTTTATGTAGTGACTATTCCTGTTTTAAGGAGATTAAATACCAAGATGAACTATTCACTTTTACCAACACTGTAACCCAGTGTATAAATATGTTCTCATTTTTTTTTCCTTAAGGGACTTTTAAAAGCTGAAGAGCACAGCTGGTCCCTTGCAGAACTGGTACATGCAGTAGTTCTCCTCACACACTATCATTCTCTTGCCTCATTCACGTTTGGCTGTGGAATCAGTCCAGAAATTCATTGTGATGGTGGCCACACCTTCAGACCTCCTTCGGTTAGTAACTACTGCATCTGTGACATTACAAATGGCAATCACAGTGTGGATGAGATGCAGGTCAACTCAGCAGGAAATGTTTCGGTAAGTATTATCTGTTACAGGATTATCATCATAAGACTAATCACAGTAATTGCTGTTTTATTGTTTTTTTTTCATGTGACTTAGAAAACCCACCCTTGAAGTCCATAGAGATATTAGGCCCCTCTATCTGTTCATTCCTCTAAATGCCCAGCACTCATTTAGTGCTAAGGGATATGTAAAATTTTAAGACCCTCGAGTAATTTTAGGATCAGGAGCCATCAGCATGTGCCCCAGCAGAGCCAGCTAGTATTGGATGGGTGCTGCAGTGAGATGAGGGGAGGCTGAGATCTTACAACTTGGCTGTCCAAGACTTCCTGGTGCTGATCACATTCTTTTCCTTCCTTTTGCATAAAAGAAACAGGCTGGTTTCATAATTATCTTTCAGAAGATTTAATCAGCCTTTACCTGGAAATTTCTCCTTTTAAAATTCTTTCTCATGTTTAACTTGGCACAAATATATATAAAAGTGAATGTAAATTTATTAAAACACTTTCACTTCTATTCCTCCTTTTCTCTGGCTTTTATATTTTCTTAATTTTTTTATTCCTTTGAAACAGATTAGAACAAGTTGAATTTTCTATAAGCAGGTTTTAATTTCCTGAATATGATGAGTCAAAATTCCTTTTTCATTCCTTTGCTATAGCGAAAGTTTACTTCTGTTTCTAAAAAGAAATCACAGAAACAGCATCACAGTCTTCTGAATACTTTGCATAGATTTTCTGAGTTATATTATTCCTTTGGAGCAGATTTAAACAGTTTGAATTGCCTTTAGTGTATATATTTGACTGTGGGCAAGTTACCTAACCCCCCTGAGCCTCTGTTCTTTCATTCATAAATAAAGGTCAAACACAAGGTTGAGGCTTAAATAAAATGTTTCTAAAGAAGTTAAAGGCCTAATACAGCTGGCATTTATTGGGTGCTAAATAAGAAGCATTTACATATTGTGAGATTAGCACATGAAGGGAAATATTTTTCCCGAGTTGATCACTGCTGTGCTGACAAGGTTCAAGACCATCAGTTTCACCCTCTGTTGAGCGAGCTACCTGGATTCATGTTATAGCCCCACCTTTGGCCACTGATTATTAAAACAGAAGGGTTAAAGATGGTCTAAGGCAGAGTGTATATCAGTTGCTAGGATGCTTGGAGTTGGATTGTTGTCCTTCCCCATGTTGGATTTAGAACAAGGCTAAAGAAGATCATGGGGTGGCGGGGAGTCTCACAGCACCTTTGGAAGGGCCAGAACTTGCCTTAAATCTTCAACTAATAGGTATTTTGTCTATTAGTGCTTAAGAGAATTAAAATGTAAGATGGGTTTACGCAAAAGAAAAAGTTATTTACCATATATATATATATATATATATATATATATATACACACACACACATATATATGCACACACATACATGTATTTATATGTGTATATATACATATATACACATACATACATACATATGAATGGAGAGGCCACCTCTTAATGCTGAAATGATATGTATTAAATGAAAAACCTTGTTTCATTATTGGAAATTCCAGAACTTGTACTTTTTGAGTATGTATTTGTGCAGAAAGGCAGGAATGCTTTTTTGGACAGCAGACGAATGAGCAGTAGCTTTAGTTTGTAGGTAGGTACAGTTAGCACTATGTATATATGTACTCCGGACTACTTAGAAGTAGGACTTTGAATATAACAAGTCAGCTTGAGTTGTAGTATATTTTGGGAGAATCAGTTCACTACAAATTGTGACTGCCAGACCCATTTGCAGAGGTCAGATAGAAAATTCCAGCCCTGAAAGGACAGGTTTCATTCTTTTTTTTTTTTTTTTTAAGATTTTATTTATTTATTTGACTGTCAGAAATCATAAGTAGGCAGAGAGGCAGGCAGAGAGAGAGGGGGAAGCAGGCTTCCCGCTGAGCAGACAGCCCAATGCAGGGCTCAATCCCAGGATCCTGGGATCATGACCTGAGCAGAAGGCAGAGGCTTCAACCCACTGAGCCACCCAGGCACCCCAGGTTTTATTCTTAATTGGCAAATTAGAGCTGATTACTATAATTTGAAGATGATAGACATCGTCACCATGAAATGACAATACAACCAGTGTGCATAGTTGATGCAAAACCACTTTTACTTTGTATCTTATTTAACTGAGCAGTTTCTGTTTATATTGACAACTAGTTTTAAAATTTAATTCTTAAAACTTAGCATTAACTTACTGTTAATGCTAAATTTTAATTCTTAAAACTTAGCATTAACTTACTGTTGATGCTATTAATGATATTATTACTGATTTTGTAAGGTAAAAATGTGTTCTTAAAATCACTTTTTTAAATCTGCATATCTATATATGTAACAGGCCAAAATAATTCCATTTTTTAATCATTCTTGTACTTTAAGAATCATACAGTCTATTTTTCCTATATTCTGTTCTGTTTCATAAGAATTTGTATCCTACTAAGAAAATTTTAAAATTTCAACCTTTATCTTACATATGTAACATTAGTTGTATTTTCTCTTTAGGTAAGTGATTCCTTCTTTGAGGTTGAAGCCCTCATGGAAAAGATGAGGCAGTTACAAGAATGTCGAGATGAAGAAGAGGCAAGTCAGGAAGAGATGGCTTCGCGTTTTGAAATTGAAAAAAGAGAGAGCATGTTTGTCTTCTCTTCAGGTAAAAGCCGTCATTACATAGTCAACAGAATTTCTGTTGCTTACCCAAAAAGATCCCCACTTTATTTAAAGAATTTAAATAAAAGTTTCAAAACATCAAATGTTTTTCCTTTTAGAGAGGCTATTATTACATAGGTATTCCTGCTTATAAATAAAGCAGGCAACCGAGAAAAGGACGTGATAGTATAAATAGCACTAAACTAAAAGAGGATATTTGAGTTTGAGTACTAAAATTCACTGCCAAAAAGCTTTGTGAATGTAAGTCACTTAACATATGAATGCTCTTTTTCCTCTTCTTTAATATTAGGAAATTGAGTTCATAAAGCTCTAAGGTTGCTTTTCAGCTTTAGAATTCTATGGTTTATGCAAAGGAGCTATTTATTAGACAGCTAACAACAAACTTAAATCCTTTATGTTTGGCCTTTATACACAGGCTATAGGATTTAATATTTAAACCAGGTAATTTAAAGGAAAAAAATTAAAGTATCTCAAAATGTCTTGATAATAGAGTGGGGAAAAGAGTATATGTGTTAAAAGCACCAAGTTTCCTAATAGCAAAGAAAAAATGAAATTTGTATAAATGAAGGTTGGATGTTCTCTTGTTTCTCCCTGAGGAAAAGTTTTTGTTTCTATTTTCTTCAGACAAATGTGAAAATAATCCCAGAAGTTCAGGAAACATTATAAAAGTGATTCACCATTCCAGAAATTGCTTCTAGGACCTTTGAGGTGTTAGAGAGATTATATTATATATTATAGGACATTGATATTCAACCAGAAATAGTCTTTAAGTGTTACACTATAGAGCACAGATGATTTATTACCATAAAGATTATCCAAAAGTATGTTCAGATTTTGTGTGCATAATTTTAAAGTAGCACTTGATAATCTAAAATTAGAGTGGGGACATCAGAGGGTATATGAAAGAGAGGAATGCAAAGCATAGTAAAGTCAACCATGAATATTTGTTATAACAGAGAATCTTATTACATTCCATTCACTGGTAAATAAGCGATTTCTCTCTGTGGTTTTAAGACTTTAGTTGACTACTCAGTGTCAGAGTTATCCTATTTTTACTTGTTGTAGGTAAAATGAATTTCTAGCATCCTGTTTTTGAAAAGCTTTCAGTGACTTTTTTGTTTAATTATTTCAGATGATGAAGAAGTCACACCAGCAAGAGATGTGTCTCGTCACTTTGAGGATACTAGTTACGGCTATAAGGATTTCTCTAGACATGGGATGCATGTGCCAACATTTCGAGTTCAGGTAAAATTGCAGCTTAGTGTTATGCACCTGACAGGTTAGAAGTATGTCAATCTGACTTAAAATAAGAAAAAGTCCCCTGGATTTGAGAATTACAAAATGTTGCAGAAAGAAATAACTTTTCTATGTCAGGCAGTTCCCTTAAATATATTTATTTTATTGTTAAAGTTCATAAACCAGTGAATCAGAAATCAAAATACATTCATCCATAAAACTAAATCGCAATATTGGGTTAGGTTCCCAGATACCTGGTGCACTAAAACTCAAGTCCCTGATATATCTGAGCCACGAATAACAGTAGCATGCAGAGCACTGGCTTTTCTCCCCTCTTCCTGTTGAGCGCCAGTGCTACAATGAGGTCCTGATATGCACCAGGCCTGAGTGGCAAGAGAAATGTCCCCAGCAACTCAAGCATTATATGTATGTGGGTGGAAGGAAAGAAGATAAAAAAAAAAAATCAGAAGTGAAAGATATGCTTTGTTCTTTTTAGAGAGAGTAAGTTTTTGTTTTCTTTTTGTTTTGTTTTTAATTGGGTGAGTTTTTATAGATAGAATAGAAAATTAATCAGGACAATTACAGTATCCTAATTCCCTTTAAAATATGTACTGTTATTGGAAGCAATGAGGATTCACATAAATGCTAGTCCAAAAGTACTTAGCACTTATCTCTTAGAGTGAATAAAATTAAGTGATATAGGGAATAGAATTATTGTCAGTAGACCCAGTTTCTTTAGCTCCCCAGTCACTAACTTTGAAATACACAGTAAAACTCCCTCAGTACAGTTGTGTGCATATTGAGTTCATGAAACTTAGGGACCTAGTCATCCTCTAGGATACCAGGCTCCTTCTTTGTTTTTGCTTAGCAGGAGGCACAATGCTAAAAGTGTTTTACAAACATCTCTCAGTAGCTATGTTCTCTGGTTCCACAATAAAAGTTGAAAATCATCAATTAGCAAATATTTATTCCGTGCTCTAAGCTTTGTAAGACTGCTTCCAATCCAATTGATTAGTAGAAACATACTGCAGCCTAAGTGTATTTTTTAAATAGTCTATTGCATAAATATTTAGGTAGGTAAGGTAAGTAAAGTATTTAATTCAGATTAGTTGATACTCCAGCTTCCTTAATTATTGTGAAGGGCTAATGTTAATAACCTTTATCAGAAATGTGAATATTTGAGACCTATAGGATTTTGTTTCTTTGCTCAAGTGACGAAGATGGTGTTTATAGGGACAAAAATTTTGGCACAAGGAAGAGTTACAGAATATTCCTACTTGATAATATAATTGTGTCATGAAATAGAATTGAAGAGATCATGTAGACTAGAAATTTTATGGAGTAAATTAGGATTTGAAAGATTTAAATGATCCAGAAGCATGGGCTTTGGAAAGCAGAGGAGACTACAGGCAATAATTGAGCTTCAGTTGAGAGACAGAGTGAGGGAAGGGATCATAAAGAAATTGGCTGGATGCTGAGTGTTTGAAGCGAAGGATCCCTACTTCTGATTAGTGGGAAGCTAGTTTAAAATTGGTCAGGTTTGTAGGTTTGGGGATCAGAGTGATAACATACCAAAGAGGTGTTCCTGGAAAATTAATATGAGAGCAACCTAGTAGTGTAGGGGCTTACTTTGCTTGAGGTAGAAATAAAGGAAGCAGGAAGATTTAATGTAGGAAAACGAATTAGGAAACTCAGCACTAAGAGAAAGGAGGGAGGAGGAAAAGGAATGAGTGGTGGTTCTGAATTAAAAATGTACAAAATTTGAGGACTGTTGGAATAGCTGCAGTGAGGGAAAAGGAGAGAGAGGTTGCCTCTGGATGCTGATTGAGGACAGAGTGAGAGGAAGCTGAAAATGGGTAGTCTATGTGTAAGAAAGAATCCCATTGGTTTTTTACACTCACTGAGTTACGAAAGCTTTGTGTGCTGCAGTATAGAAATTGAAAACATCAGATTATACTGCAGGTCAAGCTGGGAACTAGGATGCACTAGAAAGGCAGGAGATTCCAACTGCCAGTAATCTCACCATCGACAGAACAGTAGACCTAGAACTATACTTGGCCACATTTTAATTATTCATATTTGTTCTGTTTTCTGTATTTAGGACTATTGCTGGGAAGACCATGGTTATTCTTTGGTAAATCGCCTTTATCCAGATGTGGGACAGTTGATTGATGAAAAATTTCACATTGCTTACAATCTTACTTATAATACAATGGCAATGCACAAAGATGTCGATACCTCAATGCTTAGACGAGCTATTTGGAACTATATTCACTGCATGTTTGGAATAAGGTTAGTCTGTTATGTTTATAAAGAAATATTTTCCTCTGGACTCAATTATTCAGGTGCTTGGAACACACATGCAAGACACACATATACAAATGCTCCCATCACAATAGCTTATTTTTATGCTGCTTATGAACCACTCTTTCCTAGCTAGGCAGAAGGGAGTGAGGGACATTGACAAGAGTTAAATGACAGATGCCTCCAGGGAAGATGAGGGCAAGCAACCTGGTCCTAGAGCATGAAGGAAAAGTGTGTCCTCAAACATCTTTGATATCATCTCCTTGGAAATTGGTACCCTTATAGTGCACTCCTAGCTCTTCTCAAGCTCCTTCTGAGGACTACCTAATCCCATGATACATCATCAAAATGCAAAATTTTCATGTCCCGACTGTTAGGTATTCAGCCATATTATGTTATATAGGAAATGCAACCATTACATATATACCACCTTCTAACATATATACACAAACTCCACACTGTAAGAATTTGATTATTTTAGCTGTAAAATCTTGCTGTTAATTTTATCCGTGACCAGACTATTGACTCACCACCTCCAGAAAAGTAGTAAAGCCAGCTTTGGAAGAGTTTTTTTGTTTTATTTTTTCCTTTTCCACTGAATACCAAATAAGACACTTCAGTCTCTGGCTGTTCTAGAAACCATCACCCACTGGGACAGAGCAGACACTGCTGCATACAACCATCTCAGCTTAAAGAATAGCCTTTCCTAAGTGTAGACGCTATGAGGCCATCTATAGATCATCCTTCTCTTTGGAATAATCGTCTGCCAACCCCCCACCATTTTTTTCCTCATCTGATCCCAGAAACTCCTGGAAACATGAGAGAAAAAAGGGATAATTGTAATTGTTTTCATTTACATAAGTGGATTACCATCTATATATCATTGCAAGAGTAACCAATAAATATTGTTTGATTTGTGGAATTCTTAACTTCAGCAGTTCTCATGCTTTTCCCACAATTTCCTCAGTGTGTTTGCTTCTTTATGATTATAAATATATACTCCTGCTTGGGCACTGGCAGATTTTGTTCCTCTCCCTAACTTCTGTTTTTCATCCCTTTCTGTTCACTTATCCACCCCCAATTAAACATTGTAAAGCAGTTATTTGGGGGACAGAGAGGGAAGAAGAATTTACTATTATTGCCCATAATTTCATAAGAAAAGAGTATATATTGAAAATATAATTCTCATTTTGTCTTTTAACAGATATGATGACTATGACTATGGTGAAATTAACCAGCTATTGGACCGTAGCTTTAAAGTTTATATCAAAACTGTTGTTTGCACTCCCGAAAAAGTTACCAAAAGAATGTATGATAGCTTCTGGAGGCAGTTTAAGCACTCTGAGAAGGTATGTACCTGTTGTGGTTTGTTCAACAGTGACTCTCATTCTCCTTCAGCTATCTAATGGCCCTCAAATCCTTTCCATCACATCTTCCAACCCAGAGAAGAACATTCCTGCACATCTATCCCTGATATCTCTTGGAAGGAACCTCATTATAGTGTTAGAGTAAAAGAATAAAAACAGGTAGCTGGTCTCACTTCAGAAGTGCTGGCCTGACTGTCACTGCTTGGGAGAAAGAAGACCATTTTGCAAGAGCTCTTTTTTACTTGTTTATAGATAGAAATGTCTGGTCTTTGATCCATCTTTTTTAAAATTAAATTATTAAATGATTTGGCAGAGGAAGTTGGTATTCTAATAAAGCAATGTCTAGATTTTCTGAAGTGTAATAAACTTCCAAGAAGGGATGTGATCAGATATAAATATAAGCCAGTGTCTATCCAAGAAGAACATTAGATGGCTTTCATTTTAGACAAAGTCAAGACTTCTAAGTTATTCAGTAGCACTCAGAAAATGTACTTAGTTTAGGGGGTTTTAGCCGCGCTGAGAAACTGATTGGGGATGCTTATAACCCTACCTTAAATTATGTTGTGTTTTATATTCAGGTTCATGTTAATCTGCTTCTTATAGAAGCTCGGATGCAAGCAGAACTCCTCTACGCTCTGAGAGCCATTACCCGCTATATGACCTGATGCCTTTCCTCCATTAAAGATAATGGAATGATCAGCAGATATAGTCTACAGGGGATGGTACTAGGCCCCAGGACCAATGGTAGATAAAAGAATTCAGAAATCCATTGTGCCATGATTCCTTTAGTTTTTGCTATGTTACTGTGGAAACACCACTGCTGGCACGAGCAGTGAATGCTTGGCAGCTTCAAGTGTAGAGCTGTGAAGAAGGGCTGCCGTTCACAGTATTTTGCTTTTTGACAGTACAAGATGCTGTATAACTGTTTTAATACAGCAAATAGTAACTCTCCAAATCCTGTTGCTTTTATGTTAAATAAGATAACAAGAATTGGAGCATGCAGAGAATGGGACTTGGATAATGACATAAGCTTTTTATACATAAAGAATTTTAGATCTTGGTGCTGCTATTTCTGCTGGTGGAATGACTATAGAGTGGCTGTTCCAGTTAAGCTATTAGTAATAAAAGTGAACACTGCTACTATCTGAGCCTACATACCTAATTTGTGTGGTTTCAAATTAAACTTGCATATGTGTTATTTTTTTTTGCATTTAAAAAAGCATAGAATTATTACAGCTCGGCAAAGGCCATTTTGATGGTAACAGTTCATTTCTTTCATTGGATGAATTAAATTACAGTGGCATTCTTAAAGATTTTGTTCAAAAAGCAATCTTAAATGAAAGAGTATAAATTGTAAGGAAAGCTAGCTATCTTTTCATATGCTCTTTCCCAAGATTCTCTGACACTGGAGGGCAGCTGTCTTGTGCAGTATTTTGTTTCCAGCCTGAAGTTGTGGGAAATGTTGCTGTAGACTGCTGCGCAGTCCCAGGTGCATTCTGCCCCTTTGCTCCTGCCCGCCTCATGGTCCCCACTTTAAAGATTGTGGAGCCGTTTAAATAATAAAGCTGGAAAATATTTTTAGTCGGGTTATCAAATTTGATTTACAAAAATGCTAACTTTGTTTGAAATGCAAAAAGATTGAAAAAATGTATTAAGTACACTTTGTATTCTGGAAGCGTGAATTGCTTTTGAAGTCTGTCAGTATTATTGGTATTTTTCAATAAAGAATCATTTTTTTCTCCAATTTTATGTACTATCTCAAGCTCTTTTTTTTTTTTTTTAAGATTTTATTTATTTATTTGACAGAGAGAGAAATCAAAAGTAGGTAGAGAGAGGCAGGGAGAGGAAGGGAAGCAGGCTCCCTGCCTAGCAGAGAGCCCAATGTGGGACTTGATCCCAGGACCCTGGGATCATGACCTGAGCTGAAGGCAGAGGCTTTAACCCACTGAGCCACCCAGGTGCTCCCTATTTCAAGCTCTTAAGTCATGACTACACAATCAGTTACCATTCTGAGTTTCTGTTTACTTTTATCAACCAAGTAGATTCACACTTAAATAATGCTGTAATCAGATGAGAGACTATTAAATAGCAAACTTTTTTTTTTTTTTTTAAAGATTTTATTTATTTGACAGACAGAGATCACAAGTAGGCAGAGAGGCAGGTGGGGAGAGAGAGAGAGGGAAGCAGGCTCCCTGCTGAGCAGAGAGCCCGATGCGGGGCTCGATCCCAGGACCCTGAGATCATGACCTGAGCCGAAGGCAGCGGCTTAACCCACTGAGCCACCCAGGCGCCCCAAATAGCAAACTTTTAATGTCCTTTTAAAAGTTACAAAGAAGAGTGCACCTTCATGGTCTTAGATAAGACTATTTTATGGCCTCATGCATTGTCCCTTTTTTTTTTTTTTAAGATTTATTTATTCAACAGAGAGAGATCACAAGTAGGCGGAGAGGCAGGCAGAGAGAGAGAGGAGGAAGCAGGCTCCCCACCAAGGAGAGATCCTGATGGGGGGCTCAATCCCAGGACCCTGGGATCATGACTTGAGCCGAAAGCAGAGGCTTTAACCCTCTGAGCCACCCAGGCACCCCTGCTTTGTGCTTTTGAACTGAGATGTTTCAGATTTCAAATAAGGATTATCAAGGGACACTGGGCTGGCTCATCCCCACATAATAATTGATCTATAGACCGGTCGAATCTTACCATGTGGGACAGTTCACACAAGTTAATACTGAATGTAAGCTAGAATGAGAATTGTTGGGAGTGCCTGGGTGTCTCCAGTGGTAAGCACCTGACTTACTCAGGGTTCTGGGATCGAGCCCCACATCAGGCTCCCAGCTTGGCAAGGAGTCTGCTTGTTCCTGCCCCCTGCTCATGCGCTCTCTCAAAATCTTTTTTAAAAAAAAAGAATTATAATTTTGGCTGTAATTTTTAGAATTTTTATTCTATTACTGTAAAATTTTCTTAACCAAAATTTGGTGAATTTCACTGGTTGGTCACCTGGCATTTCATTTAGATTTCTGAAGTGTCTATAGTATGTTGTCTTTTAATTTGGTGAATGTATTAAACTTCTCTCCCACCCCCTTAAAAGTTGGTTGAGCATGTGACTCCTGATCTTGGAGTTGTAAGTTCAAGCCCCACATTGGGTATAGAGATTACTTAAAAGCTTAAAAAGAATTATTAGAAACAAAGTCTAATTTGACAACAGAACAAAAAGATACTGTCAAATTTAAATCATTAAATCATTGAGCTCTAAATATAATCAAAGCTGTTGTAATAACTGTTACTTATCAAAACATTTGAGCTCAATCCAGTGCGTACAAATTTATCATGTATGGATGAGAGGAGGGAGGCAGAATTTTAAATAGAATTGGTTCCTGCCTTCAAAGTTACATACCCTGGTGAGAAGACAAGACTAAGACTGTTGTTATCAATATATTTTATATTGAAAGGGGTGCCTGGATGGTGCAGTCATTATGTGTCTGCCTTTGGCTCAGTTCATAATCTCAGAGTCCTGGGATCGAGCCCTGCATCGGGCTCCCTGCTCAGCAGGAAGCCTGCTTCTCCCTCTCCCTCTCCCACTCTCCCTGCTTGTGTTCCCTCTATCACTGTGTCTCTCTGTCAAATAAATAAAACCTTAAAAAAAAAACCCTAAATCCATTTCTAATTAGCTTACAATAATATATCCATGGTCCTACCCATTGAATTTGCATCATGCCTTTGCCATTTTCTGACTGCTGCTGAGTTATAACAATACAGGTGAACCCCATAAGTGAGGTTACAGTGGATATAGTTGAAGTTTTACTTATTCTGCTCTTGGTTCTTTATACTTTCTCTTAAAATCTCTGCTAGAAGTTCTAATCAATAACAGGATGATCACCAAACAAGATCAGCCAAATGTATTATCTTAGTCCACTGAAGTTTATAGAATCACTAAGAAATCACAAGTTGAAATGAAAACTTTAACAAGTAAAAAAGTATGCCTATACCTAAAGTAATAAAGGCATGCCTGTGATACAAAGTTGATGTTTCAATACCTTATTGAATAGATGTTTCCTGTTACTCAGAATGTTTTCTTAAAATTAAACACACAGGATTTGTAATGTTACTATAATCTTTTAAACTAAGAATTGACAAAATAATTGAGGAGGCAAAATAGAATATTGGATACCAAAAACTTCCCCCACAAGAGAAAAATTACTTAAATAGTGAAAAGATTTCTGGTTGAGGTTTCCAGGATTTATTTGTTTGTTTTTAATCTGAGAGGTTTTGTGATAAAAATTGGGGAAATTTTTTATCAGGCCAAACTTAATTCAATATCTCTTATTATAAGAATTAAGTTCCAAACACATCTGTATTTACTGTAATTTTTAAGTTTAACTTCATATAAATGGTGGTGATAATTTCAAATTCATTTAAAAGCTGAGAGAGTTTTATTTTTCTAATGGTTTAGGCATTTCAAATTAGTTTTAAAGAAAAGTTGTTGGATAAGCATATTTTCCAACATGAAGATACTGTGAAAGCTTATTGGCATATCTGTGACTAATGAGTATCAATCAAGAGATAGCAAAAGCCAAGTGAGTAGGAAGTGATACCAAACGAGAACACCAGGTCCTCATTTCCCATGGAGACATTGAGTTATCAACAGCACAGAACCAAAATACCTTTGTGAAGACTCTAGAACCCAGTTGCAAAGCTACAGCACCAGGCAGAATTAAAACCAGGAGGAAGCTATACCAAAACATGTAGGGAAATTCATGGAAATACACTTATCCTTGCCCCTCTCTCTAGTATAGGCACAGCATGGCACAAATAAATCCCAATTCTTGGCCCCTCCCTCAGGGCAGGAAGGAAAAAGTAGAACTTGTGTATTTGTGTCCAACAGTCTGGCTTGTCTTGGTGCTGCTTGAGACCTGACTTGGAGCACTAGTGGGAGTGGTGGCATGGTTTGGATTGGCTGATTACAAGCCACTGAAAGCAGAAGTGAGCACAATGGTTTCTTAGAACAGCAGGGAGTTTACAGTTTAGACTGCAGAGGTTGCAAGAAAGTACAAACAGATACAATAAAAACTGAAATAGAAAAGTCCTGAGAAGAAACAGGGGCAAGCCTCTTAGGAAAATTCAAACAGTTAAAAGCAGATGTATATCCTGAAATGAAACTACACACATAAACTCAAGAGGGGATATACCCCCAAAAAACATTTGAGAGGTTCCAGAACTTCTAGCTGGAAGTTAATGAGCAAAGCCAGTCTGTAAAAGCTGGAAGAAGTGACTGTTTTTCAAATGCCCATATCCCAATAAAGTTAACAAAACATATAAACAAGGGAATGTGGCCTACTCTACAACACAAAAATCTCCAGAAACTGACCCTAAAGAAATGCAGATCTCTGAATTTACTGATGAGAATTTAAAACGATTGCCTTAAAGATACTCAATGAACTAAAACATAATTGACAAAGAAGGAAAACACACAAACAAGATGAGATTGTTGTCAAAGAGACAAGCTATAAAAAAGAACAAATTCTGAACTGAAGAGAACAATTGAATTGAAAAATTCAGTAGAGGAGCTCAACAGGGACTTGATCAGACAGAAGAACGAACCAGCAACCCTGGAGACAGGTATTTGGAAATTAACAAGGCAGGGAGACAAAAAGGAAAATGAAGTGCAGAAAGCCTAAGGGACTTATAGGGCATTATCAAGCAAGCCAACATACATGTTACTGGTATTGGAGAAGAGAGAGCAAAAGGAGCAGTGAACTTATTTAGTGGAATAATGAATGAAAATTTACCAAATTTGAGGAAAGAAATGGGCATACTAATTCAAGAAGCTCAACTAATCCCAAGATAAATCCAAAGAAACCCACAGGAGGACACATTATTACCAAACTGATGAAAGTCAAAGAAAACAAATCCTGGAAGTTGTCTTGTTCAATGGCGCATCTACAAGATTTCAAAAGGTTTCTCAGCATAAACCTTCAGGCCAGAGGGGCACCTGGCTGGTTCAGTGGGTGGAGCACAGGACTTGATCTCAGGGTTTTGAGTTCAAGCCCATCCATGTTGAACATAGAGACTACTTAAAAATAAAAATAAAAAAAAAAAAAGATGAAACTGTACAGGCCAGAGAGCAGTAGAATGATATACTCTTAAGTGCTGAGAGGAAAAAAACTACCAACTAAGAATACTGTATCAGCAAAACTGTTTTTAAAAATAGGGGACAAGTTAGGGCTTTCCCAGATTTATCTGAAGGAATTTATTATCACTAGACCTGCACTACAAGTAAGTCCTTTAGGTTGAAACAAAAGGATGCTACAGAACAATGCAAGGCCATATGAAAATATAAAATCATCTGACAACGGTAAATATGTGACAAATATGAAAACTTTATTATTGTAATTTGGGCACATAAATCCACTTTTAGTTCTTGTATTGAATTCAAAAACAAAAGCATAAAAAATATAAATCCATGGTAATGGTTACAAGATATATAAAGATATAATTTGTGACATCACTAACAAAGTGGGGGTGGCCAGAAATGTGAAGGAGTGGAGTTTTTGTAATGCAAGATATATATTTAAAATAGATTTTTGTAACTAAGATTTTTTTATATGCTCCCCATGGGAATCACAAAATATGTCTAGAATTTACACAGAAAGAAGTGAGAAAGCCATCAAAGCGTGTCACTACAAAAAAAAAAAAATAATGAAACACAAAGGAAAAGGGGGAAATAAGGGACAAAATGCTATAAAATATACAGAAAACAGTTAATGAAATGTCAATAGTAATTCCCTCCATATCAGTAATTATATTAGATGTAAATGCATTAAATTCCCCAAAAGACAAAGATTGGCTCAATGGATAACATAAAACAAGAGGATCTAACTATATGCTATCTACAAAAGACCAACTTCAGATCTAAGGACACATACGGGCTGAAAGTGAAAGAATGGAAAAAAACATTCTATGCAAATGATAACCAAAAGAGAACAGAGGTGGTTATACTAATATCAGACAAAGCAATCAATTCACCATGAAGCTATAACAATTATAAATATATAGGGAACAAATCCTATAGCACCTAAATATATGAAGCAAACAAAAAAAAAATTGGAGAGACATAGATAGCAACACAATAATAGTAGGAGATTCAATAACTCACTTTTAATCATGGGTAGAACAACCAGAAGATGACTAAGGAAACAAGATTTTAAGAACTATAGACTAGTTGGACTTACCAGAAATATACAGAACACTCTCCATGCATCAGCAACAGACTGCTTAGGTGCCCATGGAATATTCTATAGGACTGAACACATGTTAGGTCACAGAACAAGTCAAGAAAAATTTTAAAAATTTAAATCAGAGTAACTTTTGATCATAAAGGAATAAAACTGGAAATAAGTAGTAAAAAAAAAAAAAAAACTGGAAAGTCCACAAGTATGTAAATAGTAAACACATTCTCAAACCAATGCTTCAGAGAAGAAATCACAAAAGCAATTAGAAAATACCTCAAGACAAATTAGAATGAAAATACAATATACCAAAATTTATAGGATACAGTACTAAGAAGTTTATAACTATAAACCCTTACACTAAAGAAAAAAGATCTCAAATCAACAATCTAACTTCACACTTCAAGGAACCAGATAAAGAAAAACAATCTAAACCAAAGCTTGCTGAAGGAAGAAAATAAAATTTAGAGCAGAAATAAATAAAACAGACTATGGAGTGGGGAGAGTCAATAAAAACTAAGAGCTGTTCAAAAAGATCAACAGAATTGACAGACCTTAAATAGATTAAGAAAGAAGAGTCAGGTAAAATCAGAAATGAAAAAGGGGATATTACAATGTAATAAAAAAGTATTACAAGAAAATACTCTGAACAACTCTATGCAATAAAATTGGATAATTTAGAATCACACAACCTACCAAGACTGAATCATGAAGAAACAGAAAATCTAAACAGACCTATATCTACTAAGGAGACTGAATCAGTAATCAGAAACTTCCCAACAAAGCCCAAGATTAGAGTTTTACTGGAGAATTCTACCATTTAAAGAATTAACACTAATTCTTAAACTCTTCCCAAAAATTGAAGAAGTGGGAGCACTTCCAAACTCATTTGGAGGCCAGCAGTATCCTGATACCAAAGCCAGATAAACACATTACAAGAGAGGAGCTTGGGAAGATGGTGGAGTAGGAGGACCCTGAGCTCACTCTGTCCCACATTTTCAAACAGATATCATCCACATCCAAGTCAATAAACGAGAGAATGATCTGAAGACTGGGAAAACAAATTCCACAACTAAATACAGAGAAGAAGCTGCATCTGAAAGGTTAGGAGGGCCAGAAAGGTGGAAGGAGGCTGCCCATAGGAGGGAGGAAGCTGTGTGTGCAAAGAAAACAGAGAGACAGGCCCTCATACCAGAGAGCTTGCATGAGGAAGACTAATCCCCCATAACATTTGGCTTTAAAAACCAGAGGGCCTGAGGCACCTGGCTGGCTCAATCAGTAGAACAGGGGATGCTTGATCTTGGGCTCATGAGTTTGAGCCCTACTCAAAGTAGGCATAGAGCCTACTTAAAAAATAAATGACAGTCTAGAGAAGCCAAGTTCTGTGAGTTTGCAAAACCATTGGGACTTGGAAGTGTTTTATCAGATAAAGAACTAAAAAAGAGCTTCTCAAACTCAACACCCAAAGAACAAATAATTCAATCAAGAAATGGGCAGAAGACATGAACAGACATTTCTCCAAAGAAGACATCAAAATGGCTAGCAGAAACATGAAAAAATGCTCAACATCACTCAGCATCAGGGAAATACAATCAAAACCACAGGGAGATACCACCTCACACCAGTCAGAATGGCTAAAATTAACAAGGCAGGAAACAATAGATGTTGGTGAGGATGCAGAGAAAGGGAAACCTTCCTACACCGTTGGTGGGAATGCAAGCTGGTGCAGACAATCTGGAAAACAGTATGGAGGTTCCTCAAAAAGTTGAAAATAGAGCTACCCTACGACCCAGCAATCACACTACTGGGTATTTACCCTAAAGATACAAACATAGTGATCCAAAGGGGCATGTGCACCTGAATGTTTATAGCAGCAATGTCCACAATAGCCAAACTGTAGAAAGAACCTAGATATCCGTCAACAGATAAATGGATAAAGATGTATATATACACAATGGAATACTATGCAGCCATCAAAAGAAATGAAATCTTGCCATTTCCAATGACATGGATGGAACTAGAGGGTATTATGCTGAGCGAAATAAGTCACTCAAAGAAAGACAATTATATGAGCTCTCTGATATGAGGAATTTGAGAGGCAGAGTGGGGGGTTTGGGGGGTAGGGAAGGAAAAAATGAAACAAAATGGGATCAGGAGGCAGACAAACCATAAGAGACTCTTAATCTCACAAACTGAGGGTTGCTGGGGGTGGGGGTTAGGGATAGGGTGGTTGGCTATTGGGGAAGTATGTGATATGGTGAGTGCTGGGAAGTTTGTAAGCCTGACGATTGACAGTCCTGTATCCCTGGGGCAAATAACACATTATACGTTAATAAAAATAACAACAACAAAAAAGTTAAAAATAGAGCTACCCTATGATCCAGCAATTCCATTAGCTAGGTATTTATCCAAAGATACAAATGTAGTGATCCAAAGGGGCACCTGCACCACATTGGTTATACCAGCAAAGTCCACAATATCCAAACTATGGAAAGAGCCCAGATGTCCATTGACAGATAAATGAATAAAATGTATATTGTAAATATGTATATATGCACACATGTATATTTCTGTATATTACAGAAAAATGTGTGCATACACACACACATACATACACACACACACAGGAATAATACTCAGCCATCAAAAAGAATGAAATCTTCCATTTGCAATGATACGGATAGAACTAGAGGGTATTATGCTAAGTGAAATAAATTAGAAAAAACAACTACCATATGATTTCACTCATACGTGGAATTTAAGAAAAAACTGATGAACATAGGGGAAGGGAAGGAAAAATAAAGTAAGATAAAATAGAAGGAGTTAAACCATAAGAGATGCTGAACCAAAGGAAACAAACTGAGGGCTGCTGGAGGAGGTGGTGAAGGGAAAGGGAGGTAGGGGGGAATGGGGTAACTGGGTCTGGGCACTGCAGAGGACACATGATGTGATGAATACTGGGTGTTATATGCAGTGATGAATCACTAAATTCTACCCCTGAAACTACTAATACACTATATGTTAGCTAAACTGAATTTAAATAGAGAATTTTTTAAAAAGACACTGCTGAATTGTACACTTTAAAAGGGTAAATTTTATGGTATGTGAATTACATCTTAATAAAGCTCTCATTGAAACAAACAAACAGAAAAAAGAGTGGGACTTGAATCGTGGAGTTTAAGTCAGCTGACTCAGCACTGGGCAAGCCAGGAGGGCAAGTGATAGCTGGGTCACCACCCTTAAAGAGACAGCAGCCTATGTGGAGAGACAACATAAAACCAGCAGTTTATACAATGCTGGGGGCAAACAGGAGACAGATCAGTTCATACTGCTTTTGGAGCATGTTGGGGTACTTCTTCAAAAACAGGGGAGCTGGTGAGCACTATTTTCCTCTCCTGCCCCCAGCATAAACATAGAACCACCTGCAGGGCTGGGATCGCACAAACACGTTCTATCTAACTGCTAGCAATGTATGACACCCATGGGTTTGCCTTAAGGACTCACCTGCTCCAAGCCTGCTAGTCCCAGCCCTGGGCCCAGGGCAAACTTTGTTAAGCTGCACAGGTGTCTGACCCAGCCACCAGGTGCACAGCTGCCCCTCCACATTGTGCCCAACTGCCACACTCTGCCCAGGCGGGCATCCCCAAACATGCCATAGCGCTGGCTGACCATGCCCAGCTTCACACCCCTACCAGGGCTCACAGCCCTCAACCACCACTGCACTTCAGGGTCTTCAGCTTAGGACTAGTGGCCCAGCACAAATTTTGCTAACACTGCCACCCTGGTCTGCCAGGCTTGTCTGCCTGGGTCCAACTGACACCAGAGAGAGCAAGCACAGCCCACAACAGGCAGAGAGTCAGTGCAGACAATTGCACTGAAAGGAAGAGTGATTCAAGCACAACAGCAGGGCATAAGAAGCACAAAGAGGACACTCTCCTGAAATGCCAGTGATGAACATTGGTGAACAGGGGACACTGCACTGCAGGGCATTCCAGGACCTCTTTGTAAAGTCACAACTTGCAAGAGCAGAAGACACAACTGACTTTCTTAACCCACAGAAACAGACAGAGAGGCAGACAAAATGAGGAGAAAAATTTATTCCAGGTGAAAGAATATGCCAGGCCACAGCCAGAGATCTAAGTGAAACAGATATAAATAACATTCCTGATAGGAATTTAAAGTAAAGAGCACAAGGATACTCATGAACTTAGGAGTAAAAGACATGAATTGAGTCCCTTAACACAGAGATAAGGAATAATCTAGCAGAGATAAAGGGCACAATAAACAAAATGAGAAACATACTTGATGGAATGAACAGCAGGATGGAAGAAGCAGAGGAACACATTTATGACTTAGAAGACAATGTGATGGGAAATAGTCAAGCTGAACAAAAGAGAGAGAAAAGTATTATGCAAAATGAGAACAGACTTAGGAAATTCAGTGACTACATCAAATGTAACAATACTCACATTATAGAAGTTCCAGAAAGAGAGAAAAGGGGTAAGAAAATTTATTTGAAGAAATAATAGCTGAAAACTTCCCTAACCTGGGGAAGGAAATAGATATCCAGATCCAGAAGGCAGAGAGAACCCACAACAAAAATCGACAAAAGACGACCCACACCAGACATACTGTAATTAAGCTGGTAAAATATAGAGTTAAAGGGAAAAAAAAATTAAAAGCAGCAAGACAAAAGAAGTCATTAACTTACAAGGGAAAATCCATAAGGCTACCAGGAGAGTTTTCAACAGAAATTTTGTAAGCCAGAAAGGCGAGGCATGGTATATTCAAAGGATTGAATGGGGGAAATCTGCAGCCAAGAATGCTCTATACAACAAGGCTGTCATTCAGAATAGGAGACATAAAGAGTTTCCCAAACAAAAACTAAAGAACTTTATGACCATTAATCAGATGTACAAGAAATATTAAAAGGGACTCTGAGTGGAGAGACTAAAAGTGACAGCATAGAGGTAGGAAACACAAAAAGCTATAAAAATGAATATTTCTGTAAAAAAAAATCAGCCAAGGAACTCACAAAAAAAGTTTTAAATATAATAACATATATCTAAAACATGGGAAGGAGAGGAGAGGAGTTCAAACTCAAACAACCATCAACTTCAAAGAGATGGCTATATGGAGGAGGGGTTATATACAAACCTAATGGTAACTATATATATCGAAAAACACTAATATACAAAGAATAAAGAGAAAGAAATCCAAACATATCACTAAAGAAAATGACCAAAACAAGAAAGACAAGAAAGGCTCAGAGAAACTCTTCAGAAACATCCAGAAAACAAGTAATAAAGGGGAAATAAGTACATATCCAGCAATAATTACTTTGAATGTAAATGGACGAAACACTCTAATCAAAAGACATAGGGTGGGGCACCTGCTTGGCTCAGTGGGTTAGAGCCTCTGCCTTCGGCTCAGGTCATGGTCTCAGGGTCCTGAGCCTTGCATCAGGCTCTCTGATCAGCAGGGAGTCTACTTCCCCTTCCCCCTCTGCCTGCCTCTCTGCCTACTTATGATCTCTGATAAATAAAATCTTAAAAAACAAAAGACATAGGGTGACAGAACAGATTTAAAAAATAATAATAAGACCCATCTATATGTTACCAACAGAAACCCATTTTAGACCTAAAGACACCTGCAACTTGAAAGTTGAAAGTGAAAGGATGGAGAAACATCTATCACATCAATGGATATTAAAAGGAAGCAGAGTAGCGATTCTTATATCTGACAAAAGAGACTTTAAAACAAAGAAAGTAACAAAAGAGAAGGACACTATACACTAATAGATGGGACAATCCAACAAGAAGATACAATAGTTATAAATATTTACTCACCCAACATAGAAGCCCCCAGTACATAAAATGGTCAAAAAACATAAGGGAACTAACCGATAGTAATACAATAGTAGGGGATCTTTACACGCCTGTACTGAAATGGACAGATCATCCAAACAGAAAGTCAACAAAAAGCAATGGCTTTAAATGACACACTGAAACAGATGGATTTAACAGATATATTCAGAACAGTCCATCATTAAACAGCAGAATACACATTCTTTTCAAGTGTACATGGAACGTTCTCCAGAATAGATCACATATTAGCCCAGAAAACAAACCTGAACATGTTCAAGAAGATCAAAATCACACCATGGATATTTTCTGACCACAATGCTATGAAACTAGAATTCAACCAGAAGAAAAAATCTGGACAGACCACAAATAGAGGAAGGTTAAATAATCTGCTACTAAACAATGAAGGGTAAATCATGAATAAAAGAAGAAATTAAAAAGTATGTGCAAACAAATGAAAATGAAAACCCAATGGTCCAAAACCTTTGAGATGTAGCAAAGGCAGTTCTAAGAGGGAAATTTATACCAATACAGGCCTACCTCAAGCAGCAAGAAAAATCTCAAATTTAAAAATATAACCTTGCACCTAAAGGAACTAAAAGAGAACAACAAACAAAACCTAGAACTAGTAGAAGGAAGGAAATAATGAAGATTAGAGCAGAAATAAATTACATGAAAACTAAAACACATAGAATGATCAATGAAACCAGAAGTTAGTTCTTTGAGGGGGGAAAAAAAACCACAATAAAATTGATGAAGTTCTAGGCAGACTTATCAAGAAAAAAAGAAAAAAGGACCCAAATAAAATCACAAATGAGAAAAGAAAAATAACGCTATAAAAATACCAAAAATCATAAGAGAATATTATGAAAAACTATATGCCAGCAAACTGAACAACCTAGAAGAAAATCTTAAAAACATATAAACTACCAAAACTGAAACAGGAAGAAAGAATTTGAATAGACTGATAACTAACAAAGATATTGAATCAGTAATCTAAAAACTCCTAAGAAATCAAAGTCCATGACTAGATAACTTCACAGGCAAATTCTACCAAACATTTAAAAAAAGTGTTAATACCTATTCTTCTCAAACTACTACAAAATCTTAGAAAAGGAAAAAAACTTCAAAATTTGTTCTACGAGGCCAGAATTAGACCAGATAAAGACATCACAAAAAAAGAGAACTACAGGCCAGTATCTCTGATGAACACAGATAGAAAAATCCTCATCAAAATACTAAAAAACTGGGGCACCTGGGTGGCTCAGAGAGTTAAGCCTCTGTCTTCAGCTCAGGTTGTGATTTCAGAGTCCTGGGATCAAGCCCCACATCATGCTCCCTGCAGGGAGCCTGCTTCCCCCTCTCTCTCTGCCTACTTGTGATCTCTCTCTTTCTCTCCCCTTCTGTGTCAAAAAAATAAATAAAATCTTAAAAAAAAAATAAAACCTAACAAACCAAATTCAACAATAGGTTAAATTTTAAAAGTCATTCACCATGATCAAGTGGGATTTATTCCTGGCTTGCAGAGATGACTCAGTATTCATAAATCAATCAATCTGATACATCACATCAATAAAAGAAAGAATAAGAACCATACAATCTTTTCAATAGATGCAGAAAAAGCATTTGACAAAGTACAATATCCACTCATGATTAAAATCCTCAACAAAGTAGAGTTATAGGGAACAAACTCAATAAAGGGTATCTATGAAAAACCCACAGTTAACATCATCCTCAATGGGGAAGAACCGAGAGCCTTTACCCTAAGCTCAGGAACAAGACACACATGTCCACTCTCACCACTTTCATTCAACAGAGTACTGGAAGTCCTATCACAGCAATCAGACAACAAAAGAAATAAGACATCCAAACTGGTAAGGAGAAGTAGAACTTTCACTATTTGCAGATAACATGATACTATATATAGAAAACTCAAAGACACCACCAAAAGACTGCTAGAATTGATAAATTCAGTAAAGTTCAGGACATAAAATCAATCTACAGAAATCTGTTGCATTTCTAAACAACAATAATGAAGGAGCATAAAGGGAAATTAAGAAAACAATTCAATTTATAATTGCACCAAAAATAATAAGATACCAAGGAATAAACCTAAACAAAGACATGAAAGACCTGTACTCTGAAAACCATAAAACATTGATTAAAAAAAACTGAAGTAGACAAGATGCCTGGGTGGCTCAATCAGTTAAGCTGCTGCCTTTGGCTCAGGTCATGATCCCAGGGTCCTGGGATCAAGTCCCGAATCAGGCTCCTTGCTCAGTGGGGAGCCTGCTGCTTCTCTCTCTGCCTCTGTCTGCCTGTGCTCTCTCTCTGTCTCCTTCTCTCTCTCAATCTCTGACAAATAAATAAATAAATATAATCTTAAAAAAATTAAAAATTTTAAAATTCAAAAAAATTAAAAAATTGAAGATACAATGAAATGGAAAGACATGCCAGATTCATGGATTGGAAGAATATTTTTAAATGTCTATACCACCCGGGGCACCTGGGTGGTGCAGTCAGTTGAGCATCTGACTCCTGGTTTTGGCTTAGATCATGATCTCAGTGTCATGGAACTGAGCCCAATGCCAGGCTCTGTGGTCAGTGCAAGTCTGCTTGGATTCTGTCTCCCCTCTCCCTCTGCTCCTCCCCCCACTTGCATGTTCATGTGCATGCTCTCTCTCTCTCTGAAATTAATCTTTTTTTAAAAAAGTCTATACTTCTCAATGCAATCTGCAGATTTAATGAAATCCCTATCAAAATGCTAATATCATTTTTCACAGAAGTAGAACAAACAATCCTAAAATTTGTATTGAACCACAGAAGACCCCAAATAGGCAAAGCAATCTTGAAAAAGAAAAACAAAGCTGGAGGCATCACAATTCTGGACTTCAAGTTATATTACAAAGCTGTAGTAATCAAAAGAATACAGTACTGGCACAAAAATGGACACACTTATCAATGGAACAGAATAGAAAATCCAGAAATATACCCACAATTGTATAGTCAATTAATTAAACTTCAATAAAGCAAGAAAGAATACGCAACGGGAAAAAGACAATCTCTTCAACAAACGGTGTTCGGAAAACTGGATAGCAATATGCAAAAGAATGAAACTGGACCACTTTCTTATACCATATACAAAAATAAATTCAAAATGGATTAAAGACCTAAATGTGAGACAGGAAACCATTAAAATCCTAGAGGAGAACACAGACATTAACTTCTTTGACATCGGATGTAACAATTTCTTTTAGTAGGTCTTCTGAGGCACAGGAAACAAAAGACAAATAAAATAGCTTCTCACAACAAAGGAAACAACAAAACTAGGCAATACATAGAATGGGAGAAGACATTTGCAAATGACATATGCAATATGTCTGTATTTATTTATAAAGAACTCATAGAACTCAACACCCAAAAACCAAATAATCCAATTAAGAAATGGGCAGAAGACATGAAGAGACATTTTTCCAAAGACATCCAGATGGCCAAGAGACACATGAAAATGTATTGATCCTCACTTATCATCAGGGAAATGCAAATCAAAACTGCACACTTGTCAGAATGGCTAAAATCAACAACACAAGATATAACAGGTGTTGGTGAATATGTAGAGAAAGAGGAACACTCTTGCACTGTTGGTAGAAATGTAACTGGTGCAGCCACTCTGGAAAACATTATGGAGTTTCCTCAAGAAGTTAAAAATAGAACTATTCTACAATCCAGCAATCATACTGGATCTTTAGCCCCCAAAAATGCAAAAACACTAATTCAAAGAGATACATGCTCCCCTACGTTTATAGCAGCATTATCCACAATAGCCTAATTATGGAAAGAGGCCAAGTGTCCATCAACTAATAAATGGATAAAGAAGAGGTGGCATACATGTATACACACAGACAGACAAACAGACAACACACACACACACAGGAATATTAGTTGGCCATAAAAACAAATGGTATCTTGCCATTTACAACAAGATGGATTGAGCTAGAGAATATAATGTTAAGTGAAATAGGTCAGTCAGAGAAAGACAAATACCATATGATTTCGGTCATGTGGCATTTAAGAAATGAAACAAACAAGCAAAGGGAAAAAATAAGGGAGAGAGTGAGAAAGACAAATCAAGAAACAGACTCCTAATTACAGAGAACAAACAGATGGTAACTAGAAGGGGGTGGGTGAGGGGAGATGGGTTAAATAGGTGATGAGGATTAAGGAGTACACTAGGTATGATGAACACTGGGTGATGTATTGAAATGCTGAATTACTGTATTGTACACCTGAAACTAATATAACACTGTACATTAACTGGAATTAAAATAAAAACTTAAAAAAAGACATAACAAGAAAACTACAGACCAATATCTGTGATGAATATTGATGCAAAAATCCTGAGCAAAATACTAGCAAAGAAAATTCAACAGCACATTAGAAGTATGACATAGGATTTATTCCTGGAATGCAAGGATGGTTCAACATACTACAAATGATCAACACAATTCACCACATTAACAGAATGAAGGAAGGGCCAAAAAACCAAAAAACAAACAAAAACCAAAAAAACATGATTATCTCAATTGATGCAGAAAAAGCATTTAACAAAATTCAACACCCTTTCAGGATTAAAAACACTCAACAAAATAGAATTAGGAGGGAACGATCTGAATGTAATAAAGCCCAAATATGAAAAGCCTGTAATTAACATCATATTCAATGAATGACTGAAAGCTTCTCTTATAAGATCAGGAACAAGGATGACTACTCTCACAACTTCTATTCAATGTTGTTCTGGAAGTCCTAGCCAGAACAAAGAGGCAAGAAAGGGGCGCCTGGTTGGCTCAGTGGGTTAAAGCCTTTGCCATCATCTCAGATCATGATCCCGGGGTCCTGGGATCAAGCCCTGCATTGGGCTCTCTGCTCGGTGGGGAGCCTGCTTCCCCCTCTCTCTCTGCCTGCCTCTCTGCATACCTGTGATCTCTGTCTCTCAAATAAATAAAAAATCTTAAAAAAAATAGGCAAGAAAAAGAAAAGGTCTTCAAATTGGAAAGGAAGAGTCAAATTATCTGTTTGCAGGTGACATGATCTTAAACACAGAAAACCCTAAAGATTACACACACACACACACACACACACACACACACCCCATACACACACCTGTTAGGACTAATAAATTCAGCAAAGTTACAGGATACAAAATCAACACACAAAAATAAGTTGCATTTCTATACACTAAAAATGAACAATATAAAAAGAAACTTAAGAAAACAATTCCATTTATAATAGCATCATAAAGAATAAACACTTAGGAATAAGTTTAACTAAGATGATGTAAGACTTATACCCTGAACTACAATACATTGCTGTGAGAAATTAAAGAAGACACAAATAAGTGGAAAGACATTCATGGTTATGGATTGAAAGACATTAGGATATTGTTAAGATGTCACTATATCTATAGTAATTTACAGATTCAATGTATACTCTGAAAATGCCATTTTTTGCAAGAATAGAAAAATCCATCTTAAAATTCATATGGAGTCTCAAAGGACCCCAAAGAACAAGGTTGGCTTATTCCAAGAAGATGGCAGAGTTAGAGGATCCTGAGCTTATCTCCTCCCATGGACACACCAATGCAACTCAATTTGAAAATGACCTGAAGAATGGTAAAACTCATCTTTGACAGTTAAAGACAAAGAAGAATCCACACTGAGAAAGGTAGGAGGAGAATAGACATGGTCAGGAATGAAACCTCCAAGATAGCCACTCACAGCAGGAGGGATATCACAGGTGTAAATGTTCTCCATGTGGAGCAAAGACACCAAGCCCCATATTGGACATCCCAACCCTGAAGACCTGCACTGGGAAAACAAGCCCCCATGCTCCCTGGTTTTGAAAATCAGTGAGGCTTAACTCCAGGAGAGCTGGAGAGCTATAGGAAACTAAGACTTTGCTCTTAAAGAGGTAGTGATTTATGACTCTGTCCAAGACCCAGTATAGAAACCACAGTTTGAAAAGTGCTTGGATTATACATGAAAGGGATTCATTAATTAATTTTATTGTATGTGCCAGAGAGGCAGAGATCTGTAGGAGCTTTCTCCAGGAACGGAAATGCAAATAGGCACCAATTTTTCTTACCTTCCTTCAGCCTAGCTGGCCTGATGCTGGCAAGAACCAGTTCTATTGGGGTGCCTGGCTGGCTCAGTGGGTTAAGCTGCTGCCTTCGGCTCGGGTCATGATCTCAGGGTCCTGGGATCGAGCCCCGCATCGGGCTCTCTGCTCAGCAGGGAGCCTGCTTTCCTCCTCTCTCTCTGCCTGCCTTTCTGCCTACTTGTGATCTCTC